>NW_009616703.1:0-31507 GCF_000690535.1 Cariama cristata
TGAAGTCAAAACGGACATCTACGTGACCAGCTTTGGGCCAGTGTCCGACGTGGAGATGGTAAGGGCCCCACTTGCCACCCCTCCTCTCCTTTCCCGGGATTCATTACGGTGGCATCCGAGTTGATCGTCATTAAAGCAGATTACGAGGGTTAATCTTCTTGACAATCTCTAGGGCCCAGCAGAGCGGTTTGGCTGGAGCTGCATATAGCTATTTCCCCAGCAGAGTCAGCCAGGGCAGCTTGAGACTGGACACAGAAGGCAACACTAACTTCAAGTGAGGGCACGGATGGGAGGTTAAAGATGCCTCTTTAACCCCATTAAGAAGATTGTAAGCATCTGTGGCTGGACACATAGGTTTGCAGGAAAGCTGCGTCGTAGGAGACAACCTAATGAACAGCTGCAGCAGAATGGTGCCATTTCTGAGAAGACTGCCCCTTGTCATGCTGGGTGCCCCCAAGTTCACATAGCTGCGGACTGGGGGAACTCCATCAATTACAGCAGCAGCCCCAGGAAAGTGTTATGCCATTGGAGTGAGGATGGCATTGTTGTTCTCATTCTGGAAATTAGACTTTGCTTGCTATTTTTGCCCTTGCACACTTCCTCTGATACCTGCTCATCTGAACCTGCAGTCTGGTTTGAACCTGCAGTGGCCCCCAAGATACAACCAAAAGTTTTTCCACCTTTCTTCATCAGTCAGTGTAAGAGAAGGCATAACCTTGCTGCCTTAGAAAATTTGCCTCTAGCCAAGGTTTATCTCCATTTCCTAAGCAACTTCTGTAGAGAACTCCTTTCTGAAGGCTTATGAGAATATTATGAAGAATCCTTAAGAAAAAGAACTTAGATTAATATTAACTTGACACCATAATCCTATTGTGACGTGACTCATTCACATCAGTCGTTTCTTTGTGAATATCCAAAGTAAGCTGCAGAAGGGGCACTGAACATGTCTTTTTGTTCCTGGCAATTAAACATTGATAGTTTGTTTTTGCACTTTGAAAGGATACTAAATTAGACATTTGCAGTCACTTTCAATTAAATTATTATCTCTGAGAGGACAATGAGGTTTTTTTCCTTTCTCATATCAAATTATCTGTTCACTGATTTATTTGGAACTATTCTTTAAATAATAAGAAAATAGAGTATGTTTTCATAGACTTTTTTTTTTAAGTAATTACTTAATGGTAATAGGATTAAGTGTTTAAGCAGTAAATTAAATGCCATTGACTTGTGTGTTAGGTTCTTCCATGGAGTTACTGTATATATAGCAACTTGGGACTGCTGGCCCCCATACATAAGTGAACCACCTATTTATTTTCCAT
The DNA here is from genome assembly GCF_000690535.1 of Cariama cristata. NCBI lineage: Eukaryota > Metazoa > Chordata > Aves > Cariamiformes > Cariamidae > Cariama > Cariama cristata. The sequence goes on from NW_009616703.1 coordinate 1,320, forward strand.
AGGAATACACAATGGATGTCTTCTTTCGGCAGACATGGATTGATGAAAGGTTGAAGTTTAGTGGGCCAACTGAAATTTTGAGATTGAACAATTTAATGGTCAGTAAAATTTGGACACCAGACACATTTTTTAGAAATGGAAAAAAATCAATTGCTCATAATATGACAACTCCTAACAAACTTTTCAGAATTATGCAGAATGGAACTATTCTTTACACAATGAGGTGAGAGCTTATTCTTCTGCTTTTGGTAGACCTTTATTTTTTATTCTTTCAGCAGTGTTCCTGCAAACCATTTTTTTATTGTTATCCACTATGATGTATTCTAGACTAACCATTAATGCTGACTGTCCTATGCGGTTGGTGAACTTCCCTATGGATGGACATGCTTGTCCATTGAAGTTTGGAAGCTGTAAGTTTTTCTGTATTTTTCAGTTTTTTATAGTAATACATTTGGTCTACATGTATGAGAGAATCACAGAATGGTTGAGGTTAGAAGGGACCTCTGGAGATCATCTAGTCCAACCCCCCTGCCAAAGCAGGGTCACCTACAGCAAGTTGCACAGGATCACGTCCAGGCAGGTTTTGAATTATCTCCAGAGAAGGAGACTCCACAACCTCTCTGGGCAGGCTGTTCCAGTGCTCCGTCACCCTCAAAGTATAAAAGTTTTTCCTCACATTCAGATGAAAATTCCGGTGTTTTAGTTTGTGCTTGTTGCCCCTTAACCTGTCGCTGGGCACCACTGAAGAGTCTGGTACCATCCTCTTGACAGCCACCCTTAAAGTATTTATAAGTATTGATGAGATCCCCTCTCAGGCTTCTCTTCTCCAGGCTGAACAGACCCAGCTCTCTCAGTCTTTCCTCATTGGAGAGATGCTCTAGTCCCCTCATCATCTTCGCTGCCCTCCGCTGGACTCTCTCCAGTAGCTCCTTGTCTGTCTGGACCTGGGGAGCCCAGAACTGGAAACAGTACTACAGATGTGGCCTCACCAGGGCAGAGTCATCAGAAGTGAGATCCTAGGACACTTCTTAATGACATAGCAGAAATTTTTTATTTATATTTTTTACACTAGAATCTTATTTTCTCCTGTGAGACTCAGGCCATTCATAAGAACACGGATTTATTCACTGAAGGGTGATTGTTGAAGAATATTTTATTGTTTATTATTCTTACATCTAGTAGTCAGAGTGGGTCCTTCAACAAGTCATAAAAACTGTGGTAGATTTACTGTATTACTTCTAGTTTTGCAAATATTTAGTTGATCTGTGGCAATGAATTTTGAAAATATTTAGTTGATCTGTGGTAATCAAGGTATGTGTTTTATAGCAAATTCAGAAATAAAAGCTAGTGTCTATCAGGTCCCACCTCAACCATTCTCTTATTGTTGATTTTTTTTTCATTTTGCATTAATGAGGTTAGGAGTTTGGTGGAGCAGGATGCATGTTTCTCTGGGTATTTGAGTCACAGAAGGCATTATGCTACTTATTTTTTTAATTGCTTATAAATTATATAATTAATAATAGTAATTTTTCCCTCTGTAACTCAGATGCTTATCCAAAAAGTGAAATAATTTATACATGGAAAAAAGGACCCCTGCATTCAGTAGAAGTACCACAGGAGTCTTCTAGTCTCCTCCAGTATGACCTCATAGGACAAACTGTATCTAGTGAAACAATTAAATCTAACACAGGTAAGATGTAGCCATGTGGGAACTATTGACATTAGAGAACACATTTTGAAAATAAATTACAGTTTTTTTTTTTCATGTAGAACTGAATTAGTTTAATTATCCTTTGCCATTTTAAAAACTAAAATCCTTGGAAAGAATTTAACTATTGTCTCTTAAAAGATAGCTTTTCAATACAGTTCCTTTAAGCATACAATTCTTCATGCAGTTCTTAAGAATTCCCCCTACCTCCCCACCCCAGTAAAAACAATAGATAAAATGAGTATTATTCTCCTCTGTTTCCACAAGGTCACTTTACTTTCTTTTAATCGGCTTATTTTTATTATGCACTAGGAGGCCTGCAAGTGCTTTCCTCAGAACATAGTATGTTGGGTTTAAGCCAATAATGTTTACTCATACGTTGTCAAAATAATGCTAACGTACTTGTCTCTTAACAGGTGAATATGTAATCATGACAGTTTATTTCCACTTGCAAAGGAAGATGGGCTACTTCATGATACAGATATATACTCCATGCATTATGACAGTCATTCTTTCTCAGGTGTCTTTCTGGATTAACAAGGAGTCTGTTCCAGCCAGAACAGTTTTTGGTATGCTGCATTAAAGTCTTTGAACAACTCAGCATCACATACACCATTCATTCATTACTTTCATTGCTTGTTTGTTTTAGGCGAATATTCACTTCAGCTGCTCTATTTCCATCTTCAAAGGAAAATAGGCTACTATCTCATTCAGACATACATTCCATGCATCATGACTGTAGTCCTGTCTCAAGTTGTGTTTTGGATCAACAAAGAGTCTGTTCCGGCAAGAACCGTGGCTGGTATTCATGTTTTGTTCTTTTATCATTCACTTCATTCACTGTATTGAATCCATTGTATCAAACAGCTACTGCAATCCAGTGAGGACTGGAAAAGACAGCTAGTAGGATTCAATGAACAAAAGTAAATACTAAAATTAAACCAAATAATATTCAGTCTGCCCACAAGGGTCAAAATTCTTTACTCAGAATGTTTGGATAGCCCAACTTGTTTGTGATGTTTTTCTTCCCCCAAATATTTTTTTGTATGCAGGAAGGCACAATTTTGGAGTAAATGGCAACCTCTCAATTTTTTAAAGAGGAATTTTCCTATTGATTTATTCTTTTGTGAAACCAATCTGAGTTAAAGTTTAAAAAAAATAATTGCATGGGATAGAATTAATCTCATCTGACATAAGGTAACTCATCTGGCATTCATTCTGAAGTGCTCTCTTCCCCTTGTCTACAAAGGTATCTCAACAACTAGCAAGAATGTTAGATGGATAAAGTTATGTGAGAAGAATCCTGTCCCTAGCACAGGTTGGAGTTGTAATGTGAAAGGTGTGTCCATATTGCATAGCAGGGCCCTTTTTTCTTTCTAGCAGTTTTAATTAATGCCTCCAAAGCTGTGAGTTTTGTCTCCTTAATTTTTAGTATGTGCTCTGCTATTAACTTTGACACACACCCTCCATTTCAATATTAATAGGCTCTGAAACCGCACTCATTGTTAAGGGGTAAACTTTCTCTGACTGACTTGTTGTTTCTAGAAAAACAATCATAAAAATACTAAGCAAAAATAATAAAACTTGTCAAAAACTTCATGAATCTGTTACCCATACATACATGTTTTGCAACCCTATCTACTTTCTCTTAACCCAGTATTTCTATACAAAAAAAAAAACCCTTTTTGAGACTTATATTCAGTAACAAAAAGGCAGCTGTATGGTTCCTAAACATAAATGATGCAAGTCTCATAATTCAAAATGAGTCTATAATTGTAGTTAGCAGGCTACAGAATTTGTATAATTTGATTTCAGTCAACTGGCATTTCCTACCTGCATCGAACATCGAACGGTATCCATAAAAGCACTGCAAACTTTTAAGAATGCTAAGCGAACACAACTTCCTCAGGTGCCTCTGAAGGAAGATCAACACTTTTGTTCTTGAAATCCCCATTGGGAGTTGGGATGAAGTTTGGCATCATTAAGCACTTACAACTATTATTTTCTGGAAATCGGCATTTCTTTAAGTGCTTAAAAATATTAAAATATCAGGCAATAGATTTTCAACAATGTTTATTGCAATTGAAGCATAAAACATATATATAGGAGGTTTGTACACCAAATATGATGCTACCTGATGTGGCTTTATATTGCATCTCTGGACTATACAGTTACATCCTCTACATTTTGAGTAAAACGTATTTGCTACCTAGTGGGCAGTGGAAGTCAATTTTACACGCTTGGAAGTAATGCACAAATCAGTCTTTAGCTGATTCAGTAATAATTACATAGAGACCCCAAACCCTGGAATAACAACTCTTAGATGTCATACTGAAGAGTAAATGCAGAAACAGAAAATATTTTATGAAAAGAGTAAAACAGACACCTTTCTCAGTATTGTGGAAAATTAGTCAGGTTGGCATTTTAAAAGGATATTTCGATCCTTATTCCATTCTTACTTCTCCTAAGCACAGACTGAGTTTATAGTCCTTACTAATTCAAAATCCCATGGATTCTGAATACCTTCATCTAAGGAAAAGAAGGTAAATTACTCATGACAAAAAAAAGACTTTCAGGCCTCGGTAAAAGAGAAAAGGTTTAAAATGGAGAAGTAAGTCTCTTTCTGCATCATATCTCAAATACTTGAATTATAAATTTTTGGTTTTACTTCTAAGTTTTGAAACTGTAATTTTGAGAAAAGAGAAATTAATAAGAGAAGAATAACAATGGCATGCCTAAACCAGTTTCTCAGAAAAAAATTATTCAGCAACTCCATTTACCTCCAAAAGGGATACCAGTTATCCTTTTCAAGTAGTATTACAATAAATACTTTGAAAATTTTGCAAAGAAAAATTAATGGTCATAAGCAGCTACACTTTACAGACCTGCAAGTGAAAAATGGGAGACAGAAATACTTGAAGAGGCACTCTTGCATTCTTTATAATTGTGTCATTGGAAAGAACAGTAGATTGCTAATATGAAATTCCTTATTTTATGTGGAGCTATGTACATAGCTATGCGTATACATATATATATATGTGAAGTTTTATGAAGCATGGCATTATCAGAAATTACTTACAATAAGAAGCATGGTTATTGGAGACCTAATTATAAGTATGCTCTGAATCCATATAGAAATGGCTATTATTTCACATTTTGATGTGCCTTAATCTAATCTTTTTTATTCCTGGCAAAAAGTTCATCTGTTATTTTGCAGAAAGATAGTAGTCAGCTTCTACCTTCCTAGCAGGTCACCCTGAGAAGTTTAAATTAATATCTAGTCATTAAAATTTATTATAAATAAAGTCTCAGATAGGGAAAGGTGTTTGGTTTTTGTTGTTGTTTCATTTCTAAAAAGAAGAGATAATATATTTCAGTATTTCCATTACGTAACAGATTCTTTAAAACTTACCAAGAAATGTTCAAAGTGGAAAGACAAGGGTAAACAATCATCAGTTACACAGTTTACCAACTGTAATTTGGCATTCAGTTTGATAAAGTAGTTTTCCACAGTGCAGAGCATTTCATCAATATTCACTCCACACTGAGAGAAGTCTTATCTGTATCTGTAACAGAATAGGAGTCCTATTCCTAAGTTTAAAAAAAAAAAGTAAGTTTTTATTCAGACACAGAATATATCATTTTTATTACTAAGTAGCACATGGACAGATTCTAATCTAATCACACATCATATTGAAAAGTTCATTCTGGACCTTTGAAATTGAAATAGATCTCAATATACTTGTATTCATATTATAAAATGAGTCTGGCAGATTTGGGAGAAGTAGAGTTCCTACATATTTTCATACCATCTCATATTTGCATTTCATTAAAACATGTTAAGTAATGACATTGGGACGTAGTTAACCTGAGACAGCTGGCAAGCTACATCATGTGAAAGAGTTGTAAAAAAACCTCTGAAAATAATCAAGTCGCCCTGTCTTGATGCTGCAATATTCAATGACACTGCATCCTTTCCACTAGGCGTCATTTGTAGCATATTGATTCATCATCACAACACGACGTTACAACATCTTTTATTTTCCCACCTACCCTTTCCCAACTGCAGAAAAGAGCAGAAGAGGGTATTCTCCACCTTACTGTCTTTAAACACCTGCAGTTTTCACATTCTAGCAGGCATAATTATAAGTAAACTTGAGTTACAGAGGCTTATATGTTAATGAATGAGATTGTTCTTGCACTTTGTGCAGCAGTAGGAAGCATATTTCCTACATTATTAATGCTGTATATTCCAAAACAGAAAGAATAAATTCATGAATTCACATGAAGAACACTGTGGGGTCCATGAGCTACATGACAAGACTTGTTGCGTGAAAATAAATAAGCAGGTCTAGAGAAGTAGCTTTTGTGTACTTCCATATTTCTAACTATGGGTGCTTTCAAATCAAGATGCTGTTAGTGAATCTTAAAGAATGTATCCAGTGATTAAAGACAACAGCACAGAGGACCAAACTCTTATTACTTGAAATATTTGGATCACAGCCTACCCCTGTTTTTAATGGAGAATCCAATCGATTCAGTGAGGGTTCTGTAAACCATGATCTGTCTTGTGCAACAATAGGAGAAAGAAAGGATCACTGTTGGGAAATGACAGTATGTTAATCTAGATTTCTGCCAAACATTCCACTTACTAACCCCTCAAGTAAAGTTTCTTTCATAGTTTGAGCCTGAATTTTGTTATACCCATGTTTGTCGCAATTCTAAGAAGCTGCACCATGGAGTGTGTAGTTATCTTAATTTTCAGTCAGCTCAATCTATTAATGAAGTTTGCTCAGAGCTTTTAGATGCTGAAGCCAGCAAACAAGAATTATTTAAGAATACAAAATACTTAGCAGTCTTGTTGGTTAGCTGGTATGTAGGATGACAGCTAAAACCAAAAAGGAGTTGGTTTTTTGTTTTAAATATCTATGAATTTAAGAGTAGCAGGGTGGAAGCAAAATTCTAATGTCCTTATTTTCTTTCTCTTATTTTCAAGGAATCACAACAGTTCTAACAATGACCACTTTAAGCATCAGTGCACGCCATTCTTTGCCCAAGGTGTCCTATGCCACCGCCATGGATTGGTTCATAGCTGTGTGCTTTGCCTTTGTCTTCTCTGCACTTATTGAGTTTGCAGCTGTCAACTACTTTACCAATCTTCAGACTCAGAGAGCAATGAGGAAGGCAGCCAGGGCAGCAGCACTGGCAGCAGCACTATCAGCAGCAACTGTACCGGCAGAGGACGAGATTGTCTCGGTAATTGCTTGCTTTTCTGATAATAAGCGTCATATAGGAAGAGGCAGCTGAAGTAGTGAATGCAAAACAATATTAAAGTGATCTTAACCTGAAACAGATTACACAACCAGATCATGTCTATTTATCAAAGACATTGCTCTTATTTCAGAAAATGAAAAGACTTTGTTTATTCATACTGTTTATTTAAATTTGAGATATGATTTACTAAAGAGATGTTTATTTGGCAAGAATTTAAGGAAAGCTGTTAGACTGTTACCCATAATACTTCTCTTGAGCAATGCTGTAGGCAGTGGGGCCAGGCAGCTGTGGTTCTCTCAGTAAGTCTGCAGAATTTGTAGGACACCGTACAACGGAATGAACATATGCATCGGCCACATGATTATGAGATCACTGTAGTAGACTGGTACGTACCATAAGTGGGTCATTTGGAAGAAGAGGAATTAGCCTTTACATAAACTTGGCATCTGTTACTTTCATAAAAAACCGTTGGCGGAAGCTTGGGGAAAAAATATACATGTAAAGATGAGGGATAGATTTTAGTACGTGCAAAAGACAGGAAGGCTTTCTAGTATCAAAAAAGTATGTCAGAATTGCTTGTAAATATTATTCCTTATATCTTGGGCTAAGTAATGAATGCTGTCTCGTAACATGTTAATATATTTATCACCATAGCCCTCCTGTTTTCAAAATCAGTTTTACTACCACAACATTTCCCATTTTGAGAGGAATAACAGAATTTGAATGACCTTCTGCAAAACCTTTGAGTCTGTAGTTGAATAAGGAAGACAGTCTAAGACCTATTGAGTATCAGGGCACCACCTTACCCACAGTAAACAGCACTTCAAGTTACATTCAAACCATTGAATTCACAACTGATAAGTTCCATATAATAGCAAAACCAAAACTCCACAGCGTCTTGCTACTGGTCGTCATTGGAGCTAATCAACATATGTTCAGTTCAACTGGGAAGTTGTGTTACAAGCACAACAAACATTGTGCTTCTAAGTCATATTGTATTTTGCTTACAATTTTATCGATATTGAAAAAAACTGAAGACATTGTAAGCCATTAAAAAAAATGCATTTTATTTTCACTAAATATATATGCAAAAAGAAGCAAATCTTTATACATTTTATCTCAGAACCACAGCTTTTTTATTTATTTTTTTAAACCACAGTTATAGAAAGAAATACAAAAGAAAGTCCAAAAAATTTAAAAGGAGCTTGGAAGCAAATGTTCAGAGAATCTTGCACTGATTTTGAAGTGAGAGCAGAAAGGCTGATTTAGTTTTGGTAATATTTGCAGTGTTCATATCTCCATTTATTTTAACTAGTAAACTTTTATAATTATATTTAAACTTTACAAAAACAATGAGAGGAAAAGAGAATAAGCATTCGCCAATATTTAGGACATACTTCTCCCTTCCCCAATATCATGATATTTGACTGAGAAGTACTCTGAACTGAATGAGCAGAAAGTATAAAATAAGAAAAATACTGTTAAGACTGAAATAACTTTAAAATGTACTAAAGCTTCATTTTTATTATTTTGTTGACTATTTTTTGAGGGCAAGCTATTAGGAAAAAAGCTAAAGAGATCACTTGGTTTTATGTAGCATGAGGAAAATACTGATAGCTGCTACATAATGAAGAGGAACAACAACTGTGATCTTTCCTACACACACTTCCTATTCAAGTTTGAGTTAATCATAAGGAGGTTTCCAAGAAGGAAAAAAAAAAAAGCCACTTTTTTTTTTCATTGAAATCCCTACTGAGTGATATGAAAACAGTTTGGCCTACTCTGCTGGTGAATTCACAGCAGATGCTACAAAGCCACCGCCACCCCCCCCTCCCCAATCTCTAAAAGACAACTGTTTCAAAAATAACCCTCTGCATATGCCCAGATATACTGAACATAATCCTGATGCTTGTGACTCCTCCAGTACTTATGGGTGAGATTTACATGGCCTCTGTATCACTGCAGACCAAGCTGTGCACAAACTACAAAATTGCTGCTGAACAAATTAATAAAAGAAGAAGAAATTAAAAGACTTCAAGTTTCTTTCAAGGGCTTTGGCCACAAACAAGCACAGAGCCAAACAGAAGATACACTTTCCTTATTTTGTAAATATTTACTTGTTAGCTTTTCCAAGTAAAAACAAGCCAAAAATAAGCATCTAGGAATAAAACAAACATCTAGGAAGCACACTGCAAACATTTACTCAAAAAAATTATTTACAACTAGCTAACAACATACACATTTAGGAGAGTAGTAAACCCCGTAACATCAAGGTCCCAAGGTAAACTCAGTCTCTACAACAGCCCACAATGTCCACAAAATTCTATAGTCCTGATCTTGCTTAAAGCTCATATTATCCAATACAGTAATTTTCAAGCCCTGTAAGTCCCCCACTTGTTTCTCACAGGACCAGCTTTCTGTGAGAATGCACCTCTGCAGTAAGAGAAAAAGCAAAATCAATGAGACAATAAAAATGAAGGGTACTTACGATTGAAGGAAAAATGATGTAGTCAAAATGGCTTCTAGAGAAATTAACTGTTGGATTTTAAAAGTCCCATTCCAGAAAGGCATGCTGGGAAGAAAGAGTAATTACAGGATAGCAGATTTTAAGCAGCTGGTCTTTTTTCTTTTCTTTCTTTTTTTTATGTGGTGAAGGTAAGGGGAAAAGAACTTTTATATGTTGTCACATAGATGGATGTACTGCAGTCAGTGACATAGTTTCAGCTGAAACAGAACTAGCTAATTTGAATGCTAACAGTGTAGTTAGCACAGGCTGATTGTGTGAGTATATGACCATTTCCTCAGGATTATCATCCTCTACTGAACTTTGTACTTCTGTAGCTACATTACTGGTCTTTAGGCAATTATGTTTAGGTTTCTTTCTCAATGTAGATTTAGGAGCTGTTCCTGAGGTCCTGATTTCCCCTTTGTTGCCCTATACTGCCCCTCCGCCAGCCCCCCGCCAGCTTGCTCTATTTGTTTGCCTCTAGATTATTTCATCACTTTTCCTTCCAGATTTTTCTTTTTTTGGTTGCTACAATGCCTAACTCTTATTCTTTACCTCTTGCATAATTTATCTTACCTCTCCTGCTCTTCTTTTTGTCTTTTCTCCCCATTTACTCCGTCTCTCTTCATAAAATATTTTCTTATTCACTAGAAAAAAAAATCTATTAGAATACATGTCTTATTGATTAAAAAAAAAAAAATCAAAATAGTTCCCTTCTCTCATACCCTGGGCTTTGATACCTTGTCTTTTCTAATGTGTGATTTTTGTTTTATTTCATTTTGCTCTTTTAGATAGGATAGAGAAGTTTTTTTATCCACTTGTAATGCTAGTGTTTTTATTTATGATTTTTAAGTGCATGAAAGTTGGCAGAATTTTAGCTATATGAAAGGGCAGGTATAAATGAAGAGTAGTGATCAGTGTGTCAAAAATTCTTACTGTCTTCTGCATTTATAGAAGTCAGATGGTATTTTTACATTGAGAAAATTTCTGAGATTGTAAAGGTTTACTTTGTTTTAGGGAATCCATTTGTAAAAATAGAAGTGAAAAAGTGAGATGTACTTACTTGAAAATTTTCACGGCTGTACAACTGCCAATGGAACTCTGCTACCAGTAGCAACATTAAGAGTAACAACACAGACTATATGTTTTTAAGAATTTATTATCTTAAATTGCCTAAAGAGCGTCTAAAGTACATTGTGGTGGGAATAACCTTAGGCTGTCTGATGTAGTACTTTCTATATGAGAGGAGACGCATTCTGCTTTGTGTAAGAGAAGCCCAGGGAGACAGTTTTGGTACAAAAGAAAATTCAAAAGAGTTATAAAATAGCCAGCTAGAAGCTTTTGCTGTTTGAGTGAGGGCCTAAACTTATCAAGATAAATGTATTATGGAATATATTCAGGTTTTAATTCCAAATTAACTATGTTTCCTCAAAAAAAAAAATCAAAAATCTTTCAAAATACTATCAAAAAGCCTCCTTTGTCCTTCAGTCTAGTTAATTTTATTTAAAATCTTGCTTTATTCAAATGAACAAAACTTTTTTCTCATGGGTTTTTATATTGTAGCCAAAAAAACTGTACACTCAGAAAAGAAAGATGGCAGAAGACCAAATTCTGGTCTGCTATGGTAATGAAAGTAGGAGAAACTCTGCTCAAGTCATTGGACTACACTGGTTTCAGTGAGAGAGACAACGGGCCGACTATGTGCTCAGTTAACTGATGACAGCCCAGCATGCCTGTTCTGGTTCCAGGAAAGCCACTCTATTCACCTCAGTTAACTGAAAGCAGAATTTGGCTTGCTCTCTTTGTCAGCTGCAGGCAATCCCTGTGTGAACTACAAAACTATGGGTGTTCCACTCCAAAATACGATGGCATCAAGCTGAGTAGTCATCTGGAGCCTGACAGAAACTTGTTTTTATTCATATGGTGACCAAGCTTGTTCTAGCATATCAAAACCAAGCATTATATATATACATATATACAAAACATATCATGGCATTTAACTTTTTAATCCATTTCAAATGGGTATTTTCTATATCAATCATACTGTTTCATCACTATGGCTTCCTTTATCTGGGAGTATCCCAATGCTGGAAGTTGCAGGGGAAGGGGAATTGGTGATACTGTTTGGAGTGCACCATTTGAAGTAATGCTCTGCGAGATGGTCAGGGAGTACACACCATGCATCGAAAGACATCCTTTCCATGTGACAGACTACATGTAAAAGACAAAAGATTGTTACAGGGTGGTAGCTTGATTACAGTTATGGTCTAAAAGACCTGCTTTTCTAACAGAAAACAGCACAGAACAGTGAAATAGTGCTGGGAGAGCTTCCTTCTCCTTACAATAGCCTTGTCCCTGTGTTTCAAAATAACATGGCTTGGGCAGAAGAGGATTCTCATTCTCTTTAACAACCCTGCCCAACTGCAGAGCAGCCATATGTCACTTCGGTATAGAGGGTTTAGTCTTCTATAATTACGTCAGAATGTAGTGAGTATGTTTAATGGGTATCCTAGTGTAACCGAAAGGAGAGCACTTCTGTTTGCATTATCAACGACCATTTATGAGATCACCCTAGAAACAGCTATATGCATTAAAGTCTTGACTGAGAACATGGCACTTCCAGTCGAATTAGGGAGACCTTCCTGCTCCTCCAAATTGCAGATTATCAAGTAGACTATTAAAAACAAACAACAGCTTTCAATTATATTGACTTTTTGTCATCCCAACAAGGAAAGTAGATGCTGATTATTTGATTCTGCCTGAGTTAAATATTTGTCTGATTTGACAAAGCCAATGCAGAGCAGTAAGAAAGGTTTAGAAGTAGCTGATATCACACAGCAAAAAACAAAAATTCAAGTGAATCGGATTTAGACTTTTTTTGTTCAACATTGAAGTCTAATCCCAGTACCTTTTTTGAAGGGGGGCAGTAAGAACAAAATAAAGTAAGTTAAATTATAGAAAAAAAACCCAAACCAACCTCTCTAGTGCTGTTTGTGTAATTTTGTCTCATTTAGACACTCAGAGAAGTAGTTTCTCTGTCCTGCAGAAATTTAGCAAAGTAAATGTAGAGATAGGGATTGTTCTGGACTGACACTGGTAAGTTTAAGAGCCGAGACTTTGAACATTTAAATCTGTTTAACATAAACCCATATTTTGACAGAGGCTCTGTGCTAATTATATGATTTTTCTGATAAGCTACATATAAATGTTAGGAAGAGACTCTACCAAAGTACATTCACACTGAAAAGAGAATGACTAGGGTTCCAATCTCTGCTCTCCTTAGTGCTTGCCTGTTTTATATGACAGCAATTTTAATACGACGGGCATAGTATATTTTTCAAAGTTATGCCTTCTGCCTCTAATGACTCCTTAGATTTTCCAAACAAAGTAAAACACCTTTGAAGTAATAAGGTAACAGCCTTTCCCCCTAACCACCTTCACCTGATGGTTAGGCCATATTTTGAGAAGTGAATTTTGGTCCCTGAAGGTTCAGAAAGAATTTGAACATGGCTTTCCCATGCTCCAAGTGAGCAATTTAACCTAAGTTATTTAACCCTTTTACTAGGGTAAAGCATGAAGAAAACAAATTAGCGTGTTATTCCTCATAATATTTCTAGGAAAGGAAACTTAGAATTCCTAAAGAGATAACCTAAAGTTAGGACTATTAATGACTTCTAAACTATATTCAGTTTTTAATTATGCAGAACACTTTATAGATGTTTGCAATACACATTTTTTGAATCGGATCCCACAGATGAGATATGCGAGGAAATGTCTAAATTATAGGTTATAATGAATCTCTGGCATGAGGTGGATGCTTAAACTGCTCAGGACTGTAAAGACTGAGGTACCTTAGCCCATGCCGAAAGGAGATCTTACATAATGTGAACTTCCCTGCTGCAAAGTGCTGCATAAGGATTGTTCAGTAGCTAAGCAGAGTTTTTACAGATCACACTGTTGAATGTAGGAGCTAAACTATGCTTAACTCCCTCTTTGGGAGCTAAGTCATTAGCATGTGATTTTATGTGTATAATATGAACGGTTGAAGTTACTCAAACCGTATCTACTAATAAGATGGGCAGGGAAAAAGAATGTTACATGTTTAATTTAGTATTCTGCCCTGTACAGACATTGAGTTTTGTCCTAGGGTTTTTTTTTTTGTTTCTGGCTTTTTTTGTGTGTTTTGTGATGTCAGCCAAGTTCAATATCCTTAATCAAATAAATTTTAAAGAAAAGGAGAAATAACACATTTTTTACCTAAACTTTCAGAGTTTATTCTCATGAACCTCTTTTTACTCCACTGTCCACAGGAAAAAGAGACATAAGCGAGTAAAAGAGAGATAAGCAAGGACATACAGGTATTCATTTGTTTAAAGTTAGCCAGTATCTGAGCGCATACATAAGATACTCATGTTACTGCTAGGTCATAAACTAAACTGAGAGTCAGAATATGTATTTGCAGTACAAAGGAACAGGGAACAGTAAAGAATTTTACAAATATGAATTACAGAAATCTCTTGAGGAATAGAAACATAAGAACAAAGCGCATTCATAAATCACAGTTAGCATCCATATAAAGATCGGAAAAAGCAGACAAAGAATTCCATTTACTCCAAGGTTATATATGCTCTATTTTTTTAAATCTGGAAGCCAAGCAATTTGCTGAGAGCCTCCTGAGATATTCTGACCATAAGCAAATTCTAGTGATATTGATGAGAACTGTGAGAGAGCAGCACCTTTGTAGACAAGATGAGACTGCTTTGTGAGCTTTCTAGGGGATCAGATAGCTGAGCTGCAAAAGCTTAATAGAAGCCAGACTATACCTTACTAGCCCATATACATGCCAGTCTTTGTCTAGTCCAGTTTTATGGTATTTCACATTAAACAGTGATCTTGCAATCTGTTCTGTGTCACTGGGTAGTCATACGTAGTGACAAGTTTAATTGCCTGATGGGACTAACATTCCACATGAGTGCAGAGTACTTCTCTGAATCAGGATTCAGTAACTTAACAAAATTCTTTATTTCATTATGACGCAGTTTGCCATGCCTCAGGTTTCTTGTTCTTGCTACTTGTAAAACAGTCCTTACTATTTGAGTGATTGGCTGTGTGAACTATGCAAAATAGGCTATTCATTCCTGTTTTCTCTCTGTGTTTTGCTTAAGTTTCATGATGTCATTGTAGGTAACCTTCGTCAAAAGGAAAAATCTAAATACAGTAGACAAATTACTGTATCTGCTGTTCAGAACTCAACTGTAGTAAGAAAATATATGGTTTCCTCTCACTGTCGCCTCCTGTTGATTTAGCAGTGAATTCCAATGAAAAATATGAGTTGTGGTTCTGCGACAGCAAGTCTGGTTTACAATCAGTTACCACACTGAGAAACATCTTCATTACACATCTGAGAGAAATTTGGACTTAGAATTCTATACCCTGGAAGAAAATAGTCTTGACCCTGACTTGCTGGATGGGCACATGAGGGTGTCAAAGACAGTATAAAGAACTACTCAAGGACTTTCTTAATGATTTATATATACTCTAAACCATCTCCTCAGCAGGTAAAGAGCATGACAAAAAACTGTGGCTTTAGTGAGACAGTAAAATGCACTGGTCCTTCCTAAATATTGCAATAGGCTGTTTTAGGTAATAAGAAGTTATTGATATCACTCCATTGATAGAAATGAACCTAAACTGGCCCCAAAGTGGGAGCATAATCAAGTTAGTGTGCTTCCCAAGTTCTGAGGATGCACACTGACTCCAGATCTTCCTGTCTCCAACTTGAGATGAAATCACATTGAGATAATCCTCCTTCTATAGCAATCCTCCTTCTACAGGAATGAGATTTAATAAATATTATAAATAAAATAACAACCAGGATTACACTTTTCCAAGTGCCTATTCAGATGGTCATGATGATTTTACTACCTCTACATCCTAAATATGTTCGGTACTGAACATCATCCACAGACCATGTGCTACATCTCTTCTGCCTACTATTAACTCCATAACCTCAGTACAATAACTCCTGATTCATGCTTGAATAATCCAGAGCAGAATTTGACCCAGCTTATACCAGAATATTGCAGATAAAAAGGGCTAAGATTCACCTTAGCACTTACACTTTTAAGAACCACTCATTCTCCACAAAAGGTCAATCTGTCTTGCAGAAAACTGAAAAACAAGCTACCTTACGACTTCCACAATTAAGTTCAAAGCAGAGCATACAAGCAAAACAGAATAGCAACTTGAATGAAAGCAGTAGCCCAGGCTCGGTCAGTCAGTCTGTTTATAGAGCGGGATTATTATTATGATTAGCGCAAGTGGACATGGATAATCCTCTTTCTGTTTCTGTGACACATCTGTAGATCATCCTCCATTTAAATGTCTGTTGCTTGCCATGTTACTGGAAAACACAAAACCAAACATCTGTGTTCCAGATAGGCACAGCCTCAGAATATGAATGTCATTTAATATCCATTCAAAACATGATACTAACCACTTAATACATAGATGGCAAAGTGGAAGAAGGAGGGATATGACAAGTTGGAACTGTTGATGGGTTGTGGGGGAAGAAAAAAGGCAATAGGTAAAAGAGATACATACAGAAAAAAAGCACTTTTTTTTCTTCTCCCCCCCCCCCCCCAATAAGATGTTGTTCTCTCAACCTTATTCTTATACTAAAATCAGCTGTAAGGAATCCATCTCTCCCTATTTTCAGTTGGATACCAGTCCATTCATCAATGAGCAGAACTTGGCATCATGTTGCAGCAACGTCATTTGTTCTTATACTCTGGCAATAACACTGACCGTTAAAAGGATAATTCCTGTTATAACTCTATTTTAAGTCATACATGAGATATCAGGTGTGTTACACTAGTCTTTTATCTAGAAATTGTGGCCCAAGTACCAGTATAGGCAATGTATTTCAGAAAATGCTTCTTTTCCTTTTAACAACTCGGTCATTTATCTAATTGACTAAAATCTGTTTCCATGCATAGAAATCCTGCAAGATAAACCCCAAAAATGCTGACAGTGGGCTACATTTAAGTGAATGATTGTCAATAAATCACTCCCAAAGAATGACTTTGGAAATTGCATATATAACACAATTTTGCTACCTTAAAACGATTCAAATGTTACTATTCCATTTTACAATAGATATATATGCTGTTGTATTGTAAGTTATTTACATTGTCTAAGACTTCCCTCATCAGCTTCAGTCATTCAGTCATCTAGTTCTGCTGACCAAAAAAGCTGCTTATTCAAACCCAAAAGTAGTATGTTGTGCAATCTTGTGAACAAGATTTTTCATCAATAGGCTGGAAATAAATTTTGCAGTCCTTTATTGATGAAGCTTTAGACTCAATCACAATGAAAATGTTGCATGATAGCATTGGTTTTTAGAGTCTAAGGTATTTCTCTTGCTCCCTATTAACAGAAAACTTGAATGTTTCATGTCAAAACAATACAAACCAACTTGACACTCTAGGCATTCTTCCATATTTTCTCAGTCATCAGACAAATCTTATGGCTCCTGCCATGCATCCACATTACTAATGGTGGTCCTGGGTAGTGGCAGTAGCAGAAAGGTTTTTAAAAATTTCCTCTCATTTAATACTACTGTGAAAGTGGGTAACTGATATCCATTAGAGCAGGCTTAGAGCCTGTAGTAGATCCTATCTGTAAGCTATTTCTGCAAGGAAGAAATCTATTACTTCTACTCTTGTGAAAATAAAAAAAATGGCAACTTGACCACAAATAAAACAGATGTACATAATGAATATACATGTCAGCCTAGTAACTAAGAGGTAAACTCTATATGTTCCCGAGTTCTGGTTAAATTTTTAAGAGTTTTCATGCAGCTTTCTGAAGAGTAATTGGAGCTGGCTACAAATACTGCACAAAATATAGGAATAATATAGTTTCATTTTACCATAAATGAAAATAAAAATAGTCCTATTACAGTTAGGATGAGCATTTGTCTTCAGTTGTATGCATGAATCTGCTGGGGGAATAATGAGATATATTTGAAAATGAAATGTCATCCTAAAAAAAAAACACTACAGGAAAATTTATCATTCATGTCTTCAGCACCTGTAAAGTTAGTCCATTTTCTTTTGTGCAGCAGTTTTCTGTTTCAGCAGCAGCTAGTTTGGGGACTAACAGCTTGACTCCATTCAGTGAGTGTTTACTAAAACTCATCAGTGGGCTCAGCCAGTGAAGACTGCACTTAAGCCAGCCCATACATGCTATTTTGTTTAAACTTGATTCATATCTACATAAACTTCAGTCATACCAAATGTATTGCAATTTAGATACACCTTCTTTTCTTTTCTTTTTAGCTCCATCTTTTCTTTTTCTTTCTGTCTTGTAGCTTCCATTTGTTACCATGTTAAAAATATGGAAAGTACATATTCTTTTATGTTTTTACGGCAAAGATTTAGGCCACAAATGCACCTCTGCATATTTGTATTATTTTTGTGATTTCCTTAGGTTGCGCTATAGAAGAGAAGCAGCAGCAATAAAATCAGAAACCTGAGTAAAAAGGTGGAGAGAAGCCTAATGATCACAAAACCTAAAACTCTGTATCAAAAAAAATCACCCTTTTTTTTTTTTGTCTCCCTTTTCTTTTTTCTTCCACAGCATTCTGACTCCAACTGTAACCTGAAAAAGCGAGTAAATTCCGTAGCATCTCAGGCAGATCAGTCTCCTGAAGCCAGCGTAATATCAAATAGTGCTTCCCAGTGTCAATCAGTGTGTGCTCCTCCACCAGCCCCACCACCACTACCACCACCACCTATTGGAGGCACCAGTAAAATAGACCAGTATTCTAGGATCCTCTTTCCAGTGGCATTTGCAGGATTCAACCTCGTATACTGGGTCGTTTATCTTTCAAAAGACACTATGGAAGTGAGTAGTAGAATTTCTGAATACTTGCTTATAATATATAATATGTTTACTTGACCAATATTATTTTAATTGTTCATTTACTCTTGCAACTCCAGTTAACCACTCCTTTCTGAGGGAAGTTACTGATAACAGTTTTCTCTAAAAAATTGGCTCTGACTTCCAGTAGTAATGGCACTCAGTACAATGCAGAAAGGCTATCTGAAGATGAGAAATGTAAACACGTATCTCTATGCCACATTGCACTGAGCAGAACACATTGTGTAAGACAACGTATGACGCCATTCTCAGCAAACAAACTAATCTTAAATCTCCCATTTCTTAATCTTCTTATCTGCAGTAAGGAATGGTAGAATTATCTGTTGAAGCAATGCAGTGAAGGAGATAAGAACTTTAATACCTCCTAAGGTTTGCTCAGTGAGGTAATAAGATAACAGTCTCCCCAAAAAAGTTCGTTATTCATTCTAAACATTTATCCATAGTGTGAAGAATTGACAACTGCAGTATACAGTTTGTGAATTGATTCCCTGTTTTTACACATTTTAATACTGATTTTTCCTGTTTATTCATATAGCTGAACTGTTTTATGCAGATAAAGCTGCTAAATTCTTTGCTTAAGTTTGAATCAGGCAGAGAATGATCATGTCTTTAGATATCCATGAAGTCCAGAAGAGATGTGTGCCCTGCAGATTGAGCATGTCTAGAATAATCAGTCAGTGATTAGTCATTAAAGTTTAAGTCTTCAATGCTTTAATTCTCTAGTTTTTCCCTTTTGCCTAAATACAGCTAATGATGTCCCATTTCTTTGGTAAAAAATATATTCATTTGCCTCGTTGCCATAGAATTTTTGAATCTCACTGTACATTGCAGTCAATATGATTGGTACATTTAGCTTTATTTAGGACAGCTAGAGAGATAATGATGGTATTTAGATAGTACTGAATGCACAAAGTCCCTACATCAATAAAAACAGAGGCTGGCAATCTGGTATGAGTGGTGAGCAGATTGCACCTTTATTTCCTAGATTAGAGGTAAAGCAGCATGAGGGAAATCTCGTGGACAGCCAAGAGATGTTGCAGTTCAAAGTAACAAGACAGTGCTGATCAGCTGATTGGTGGCATCTTGCCTCTGCTTGAAGCAGAGGCTACTAGCCACTAATTTTGCTGATTTTTGCTGCTAGTATGATCTGGAAAGTGCTGTCTCTCGAAGATGGAGTGTGCTGCCAAGCAGCTTATATGAAATCAGGAGGGCAGGAAGATAGGAGGCACTGTCACTTACAAATGTTCCTGCAGATGTCTCTCTCAAGAGGTCACAGCTGCTGACTCCTGGCCACTCAAAATCTGCCCAATGCTAAATTTAGCTTTTGTGCCAGAGTTACTGATCCTGCTATTAAAATATTGACTATGTGTGCAAATTACTTATCTCAATCAGAGAAGGGAAGTATCAAAAAAGCTCATGTATAATCATTACAGCTCCTGTTTAGAGGCCAGTTCCTCAGCTTGTGTAGCTTGCTGTAACTCCAGTGATTTCATTCAACCATTCACATTTTGGATCTAGAAATATTTGGAACACAGTTGCCATTTCCCTTGGTAGCGATGAAATATTTACACTGAACCTTGTATATTAATAGTTACATTAGAACTAGGCTTTTAAAATACTTCTGAAGTTTAGGACATAGCGCTGACTATAAATATTTTTAAAATGCCACTTTTGCAGGTTCACAAATGTGTTCACAAACTCAGAAATTATGTTCTGTAGTAGCCTTATAGAATGACAGAAATCCAGCAGCAAGATTTAGAAAACAGAACAGTACTGACAGCTGAGGTGTTTTGAATTATGAAAATGTAAACAATTATGTAAATTGTTGATCAAGCTCTTCTTTATAAATTACATTTTCCTGTTCGCGTACTCAGTTGTAACTAATAACAATTGTGATATACATTGCTAGGTTTCTAATTCAATATGTTGCATCACTTTACCAGCAGTTACTTTAAAGGAAAATCAGGATTGTTTTTGCTTTAAAAATATCTTTTAAAATATGTAAGCCTTTCCATTGGAGCAGAGGAGATACAAAAGTTAGGTGAACAAAGTATGGCATGCTTCAAGGCCAGTTCAACTCAGTCACAGGCTCAAGCCCAAGAGATTAAATATTGGTATAGTATTATTCAGTTAAGAAACCTAATTTCATTTAGAAAGCGCATTTTGTGCAGCTTTTCAGGTATATTAACTTTCCTTTTTCGAGTTACTTCTTTCAGTTCATTTGGCTTTTGTTTGAAAAACAAAATGGAAAAAAAAAATCTAATCAGTTCATTGAAATAACCAAATTTCCTGCGCACAAGTTCTTGCAGTTCAGCTTTCCAGGATTTTTAGTGTAGTTTGGAGTGCAGAGCATCATTCACCAAAGACTGTCATTGTGGAGATTCCTAAACCAAACAGCTACCTACTGTCTTTGGACAGTGCATGTAGAATAAATCACGAAGCATTTCATGAATCTGTTTGAAAAAGCAGGCTATTAGCACTGGAATCAAAGATAATTTCAACTCATATCATTATCTTCTGGCCAGATTCTTCCTTTAACTTTGAAGGAAGTGCAAGAATCATTTTTAACTTCACATTCTGGATTCAGAGGATCAGGTAGAATGAGCAGCCTTGTTAATGTAATGGCTCGGAGTTCCATGAAATAAGGAGCTCTCTCCTAAGCTGTTGGTAGTATTTCTGTGCACTACTAAGCAGTTTTCTTGTGGCTTAAGTAATGGGCCATATGTTACACCAATGAAGTCATCATTCTTGTGTATTGTATCTGATAATATTTATAAGAATCTTCAGGCTTGAGTACTTTTCAAAGTACTCATTGGAGTACCTTTTTCTTCCCCCTCCATTTAATCATTTTCTTTTTGGAAGACTTCAGGTTAATCACCCTTTCTTTTACTTTACATGTAAACTAAGAGTATGTTAATTACACAGAAATTATAGGATTTGGAAGTTTGTCTAATGAAGAAGGTGTTTCTAATAAAATGTATTCCTTTAAAGATTTGAATATTGTTTTTCAGAGTGGCCAGGATTGGACAGATAGCAAGAGTATCTTAGACTGAACTCTGTACTGCTGTATACACTGAATCAAGTCCAGCTCAGCAAACCAGGAAGTTTAGTAGCAAACTTTCATTATAAAATTAATCTTTTGCTTCATTTTTAAGCAAAATAGAAGCATTCTCTGAATGAAAAAATGAAAAAAATGAAAAAAAATTCCAAGTTGAAATTAAGTGCTTCAGCTGAATGCTTTTTACATGTGGATGGGCATAAAATTATCTTCTGGCCTTAATATTTAAATAAATGGTTCTATTCTCCAGTGGGACAAGTGGGAAAACATTCTTATTCAGTGGCAGTCACCCACCATGCAACTTGATACATAAGATATTTCAATGTAAACTCGTTTGCATTGTGGAGTAGCAATAGCGTTGCAGGACAACAGTTATACTGGTAAAAGTATAGAAATGAAGCTAATATAGTTCTCTGCCTGCATTTTGCTAGACAGCATGTTTAGAACCTAATATAACCAAAGGACAACAAGTAGAAAAGGAAAGATACTTGAAAATATATATATGAAAGAATCCTCAGTTGAAATAATAGATGCCAGTTTTTAGACCGCAGAAAATGCTGACACTTGTATGATTAAGCCTTCCTTTCTCTCAAAAGGTTTTACAACTGTAATGCTGACAGATGCTTAATTATAGCAATATCACTGTGCCACTTATAATATTAAAAAAATAAGCATTACAGTTAGTCTAAGAGGACTTGTCCCTCACTACATGAGATCTGTTGGTAATTAATTTAGATGGAAGGTTTGAAGATGTGATATCCCCATGATTTATACATGCAGAACAGAACAGGCATGTTTCTATGATGCGTGTACTTCTGTACAGTAGTATCTGCCATCCACAAAAAGCTCTATACAGGAACAAACAATACACATTTGTCTAGATTAGCCAAATAGAGAAGTTCTTGAAAGGAGAACAAACGTATCTGACAAATAAGAAAAAGTTTTTCTAGCTTTTTATTTTGTCATACAGCATTTTTTGGCTTTGTTTTTGGTTTTAAATCCTTGAGCTGAATACTAATTTATGACAGTGACCTTGGTAGGTGAATTGCATGCTTAGTTTATTTTAAAATATTTGCTTGATTTAGAATGCAGAGTGCCCTTTTAATGAGAAGAATACAAGTACTTCATCTCTCTCTGCCATATCATTCTCAATGCATATACTGTTTTCGCATTTTCTCACACATCTTTCTAAAGTAACCTGTCTTTATTTTTATATGTAATGTTATATTACAGTTTTTAATGTAATAAAACACGGACTGATGGAGTAAATCAAACTAAAGAAGGATATGATGTTAAACTTTTGATGATAAACTGCAGAGAAACAAGCAGAGGCCAGCTTTTATGTTTGGGAGCAGAGGAAGGTACAGTGTCACTGAATGTGCTAAACATGCTGAGTCCTGGATATTATTTGGACACAGAGAACATAGTACGAAGGTAGAAAAAGAGTTACATAAGAAGTGAAAGGAAAGATGAGATGCTAATGATGTCAAGTGGGAAGAAACAAGAACAGAGAAAGAAACAAGAACTGGAAAAGTATTTAGCTTCAGTATGTTGATATTCATAAAGCTTGCAGTGCATATTGTTACATCATGTTTCAGTTTAAACACTGGAAAAATAAAGTTCAGGAGAAAACAGTTATTGCCATACATACTTACAGCTGAGGTTTGATGATCCAGGTAATGAACATCAAATTCTAAGAGGATACTCCCTTGTAATGCAGTTCTATTTTAAGTCTGCTGAGACAGAAATCAGGTGGTTTTGTTGGTTAACTTGGTTGTTAACAACTCAGAGCTTAAACTTCTCTCTAAACTTTTCTTCCAGTTTTTTGAACCTACTGCAATGCATCTTCGAAATGACCATCAGTCCAGCTGAAGAACAGCTCAAGGTTTCAAAGAAAGCACTGAAGGTTGTGTAGGGTTGAAGGGACTTCAAACGATTTGTCTATCCACAGGTGCTCTCAATTTTCAAACAGGGAATAATTATATTGGACATCACCTGGAAACAAACTCTGGACAAATCAAATAGATAGAAACTGCACAGGTTCTAACAATACTTTCTTAAGATTTCTTACATTAATTCTACTATAAAAGTTCTTGCTAAATTATTTTGTTCAATTGTCAAAGAAAAGAATGTGCATTTGTTCTAATTCTGTTATAAACAACTGAATGTTTACATTGATATAAAACATCAATAACAGCATTATTTTTTTTTTTAAATACAATAAGGATTGCTAAAATAAGCCTGATTCTGAACTGCTATATCTTGGCATGGTTTCACTGAAAGGTTTGGAGCTGCACTGATTTGCAGCACTTGAAATTGACCCAAAATAATGTTAAGAAATCCTACAAAAGGGAGCTGCAATCCCATCATATTTTCATAACCCTTTCATAGAAATTATAAATTCTGATTTTCTTTAATTTCATTTTAATCTCCTTTTAATTAAGATAATATTTACAAAGAATAAGATACAAGAAAAAAAGAAATAGAAACTGTTGTTTACATACTTTAACTGGTTAGTTGTGATAGTACAACATTTTTTTGTTGATAGTGACCATGGAAGTACAACCAGACTAATAACAAACAATTTCTCGGCAGGATCTAGAAATGCAGCACTGAGATGTCAGCCAGTTTTCAAGGTCTAAAGCTGAATAGACAGAAAGATGCAGCTACCCATCAAGCTAAATGCACGCCTCCAGCTCTAGGGAACTTCCTGGAAGCAAGTCTTGATAGCTAGTTAGGGAACAAGCTGTATTTTATCAGCTGACTCTACTGAATTGCCCATAGCAAACTCCCTAGAACTTCTTTCCAGAGGCAAAGTAATGTCAGCATATTCAGTTTAAAGGTAATAATATTTTAATTTATTTGTCACTCTCAACACAGTCACAGGATTTTTCTCATATTTCTTAGTCCTCTATTATTTTAATTCATCTCCATAATCCTTCTTAGGAATGTAATTAGGGAAGATACGCCTAATCAAATCAAATCCAAGCTAACTTTGTTGCAGGTATAATGGACACTGGTGGGAGTCAAAAGCACACAAAGAAGTTTTACATGCAGCCAAATAAAAATTAAGGACCTCTATCTTGAAATTAGTTTTAGTATATTAAAATTAATTTTAATAGAAACATGAAGGGCTGCATTGATTCAGGAAATTCAGGGTCTTCTGCTTTGTCTAAACAAACATTTTAGTCACTCTGAGAAAATATTTAGGGGCTGACTAATTGACTCCAGTAATGTGTCAATTGCTTTATTGGCACTGTAACAATTTTAACTAACTAATGACCTAGCTCCAACTGTTTTCCCCCTATTTCAAGAGGAATATATAGCTTTTACTAGTGTGATGGCTGGACTAAACATGTGAGATCACTTTTTGTATTCCCTGTTCTTTAACTCTGAAGAGCTTAGATGGGGACAATTTAAGTAGATTCGAGTCAATAATAACTATTGTTTGCACAGAGATGTTATATTTGCAGTTTGCTTTTCCTGACTGGCCGCAGGCTAGCACACTTGGATATATTTGTAAGTGCAATGAATTCTTTCCTGATTTTGCTTTGAAACTAAAATTATAACAATTTCTCCCATTTTCAGCCTTTATATACTATTTTTTAAAAAAAATTAAAATATGGGTACTGGGCAAGTATTTTGTAATTTGTGAATACATCTTATTTTGCATAAAGCAAATTGTGCTGTAGGGACCCAGAGGTTATTTTTCAGTGTAACTATACTCATTCTTGCCTCACTGACTAACTCTCTATTTTGAGTACATTAATATCTATGAGAGTTTTCAGAGTACTTTAAAATTGGTTTATGCACAAAATGAAAATGTTTAAAAACTATGGGAAAATAAGTGACACTGAAGAAGCTAAATTTTGTATCTGATCTTTATTTAAAAGAAATCTAATATGAATTTTACAGCAGATGCAGAGAGTTACTAAATAGTCACTATTTCCTTGGAGTGTAGTATTTCAATGTATAAAATAGTAGTAACTTCCTGATTAGGAAGCTATATCAGCACCTTACAAATGTAGTAGCAGCTCTTGGTATTTAACAGCATATTTCAACGTGACCACGAAGACTGCTTATCTTTTTTCAAAAGAGCTTTTCATGTGGAAAAGACAGAGAAGGGTTGGTTCTCCACATCTGTTTGAATGGTAGGAAGGGAGTATGTATTTTTCCTATTACATGCTTTGTAGAGACACAGGTGTAATCAATAATAATGTTAATAATGTCAAGTTATATCTTAGAATAAATGTAATTACTTACAATTAATGTCAGTTTTTAAAAATCCTGGTTATGGTCAAACTCTAACCAAACAAGTAATACAGTAAAAAAAAGCAGATAAATAGAAAATGTTTTATATATATATGTATCTATATATTTATGTATGCATATATACATATGTATTTCTGTAGAAAATATAAATAATATATATTTCTCTTTTTAAAACAAATTTAAAGGAAGTGAGGGCATATGGGTTTCTTCCAGTGTTTTTGACTGTATTGCAATAGGAAGAGCAGGAGCTGAAGTTGCTGTAAGATGGGAATTTGCATGTGCAAAACAGGACACTGCGGGGGGCGAAGATGAGCAGTTACCTTGAGCTATCGCACTCTGGTAATACATTATTCAACATTGACCTAACTTTCTGTGTATCTCAGTAGAAAGGATGCTCTGGTTTTAGCCCTAAAAGCCCTCCAAGGGACAGACTGTAGCTTAAATTCATCTTTCGCGTGCTTGATCAGAAGTACAAGAAATGGAAGAACTAAGAATACAATTACAGAACTATGTCATAGTACAGTAGAAACCTCAATTACATACTAGTCTTTATTATTACTGATCTGGGTTTTTCTCTTCCCACCCCCCCTTATTTTTTCATAATTTCTAAACCAAATAAAAATCCAGCAGTTTTAAGATACAGAAACTATGCAATGGCATGCCAGATCAGCCCTGAGATCATCCACTACTGTGTTCAAAGGATAGTCCTCACCAGAAGCTAAAGCAAGAGCCGGATAAACCATGTAAATGTGAAGATGAAAGTCCTTAACACTTTTGATATAACATACTGTCCAGTGTTTTGATATTTTGATGCATCCTGTCATGTTACTAACTCAAGGCCTTTCTCTTATACATATGCAAACAAAAGTCAGAAGTGACTTTGTCATTGCTTAGTTCATTACGCTCTTGTTTCTCTTCCTGTTCATGATAAGAAGAGCATTCGACACCTGCCTTCTTTATAGAAGTCATTCTTGCAGGATTTTCCTCTAATCAGTAAGCAATCAAAGCCTTTCAACTCTCTGCATAAATGCTGTCTGTCACCTGGCTTTATGGAGAAACCTGTGAAGAAAAAAGTCCTTATTCACAGGCAGAATGGGTAGAGACTTGGGGAGTAAACTATTGTGTTCTGCATCACTACTTCAACAAAATCATCACTCAGCCATGGCTGGAGTGGTGCTTGCATACAAAGAATAAAGAATAAAGTACACTGGAAGTTAATGACAAAGCACAAATGAAACTCAGCCATGCTATCTGAGATGCAAGTCTTAAAACAGAAAGTTTGATCAAGAGAGACAAAGGAATCCAAAGAAACCAAAAGAATCCCCACAATTGTAGAACAGGAAACAGAATTCCGTATATCTTGAGAGTTCTTAGAAAAACAAACTATTCTTAATCCTAGCTAAAACAAAAATATATGCAATCTTCTAAATACAGATGAGGAAAAAACTCTAACTTGTGTATTTAGTGCAGTTACATAAAAGCAAGACAACACACGTCATTGCAGAACTTCATAAACCATGTAACATGAATTTTTGCTAAATCACTTTGCAACACATTTGAATTGTTATCAAAGAAGTCCTTAGTTCATGAAAACATGATCTGACCTCTATTATGCCTAGACTATTTTTCACTCCATAAATAAGAGACATCTCTAATAATTTTAAGGTACTAAATCCTTTACATGCCTTAAAGAGCAAATAAGCCTTCTATAGCCCATATATATGAGCTGCTGGAGCGTGTTTAGAGAAGGGTAACAAGGCTGGTGAAGGGCCTGGAGAAAAAGCCTTATGAGGAGCGGCTGAGGGAGCTGGGGTTGTTTAGTCTGGAGAAGAGGAGGCTGAGGGGAGACCTGATCGCCCTCTACAACTACCTGAAAGGAGGGTGTAGTGAGGTGGGGGTTGGGCTCTTCTCCCCGGTAACTAGCGATAGGACAAGAGGAAACGGTCTCAAGTTGCGCCAGGGGAGGTTCAGGCTGGACATTAGAAAGAACTTCTTCACTGTTAGAGTCGTTAGGCATTGGAACAGGCTCCCCAGGGAGATGGTAGACTCATTGGCCCTGGAGGGGTTCAAAAAACGTTTAGATGTGGTACTTCAAGACATGGTTTAGTGGACATGGTGGCATCAGGTATACGGTTGGACTTGATGATCTTTGAGGTCTCTTCCAACCATAATGATTCTATGATTCTATATATTTACATATTCAAGCACTACTGCAAAGGTTTTTTCTCCCCACCTCGTACCTGCTTTGTTTATAATAATGTTTTCATAAAGCAGATAAAAATATTTTGCTATTTAAAACTAAATAAGACTAACAATCTAAAACTCTTTACTGGAATACTTAAATCTGCTATTCCTGTACATTAAAAAAAGCTTCATTACTATAACAGAATGCCAGCTTTGCTTTGGTTAAAGTTAGGAAATACCAACGGTTAGAAGTTGACTTGTCTAAGGGCTGTAAACTTAGTGTGCTGATTTAAACTACAAGACATGGTGTTCCCAATAGAGATATGGGGAATAGTTAAGAGATTTAAAAGTGGGTTCTCAGCAAAGAAGTCACAGGTTCTATCTGCACATGAAACAAACCATAGTAAAAGACAAATACTAAAGCTGGAACTGTGCCCTTTATTGTCTGCTTTCATCCTCTCTCAACTATTATTTAAGTCAATGTGTAACATTTGCAATCTCATAAGGAAATTACATTAAAGAATTGTTAGTTCCGTAAATGAGTCTGTAGGAAGGATTGGATTGTGACGGTGAGACAGACTACAGATGATCAGACATAGACTAGTTCTTTATCCAAAGATTTGAATTTCACTGGATTGAACTTATTTTAAAAGGCAGAAATATCTTTATATGAACAAAAAGATGGGGTTGGACAATAAATGTAATCAACGTGCATTCTCAAGCTTTAGTAAGTGATACTTTCCTTATGGGCTAACACTTAGTATACTTCTGCGCCATTTTAAATGAGTAAAAACTTCTGTTTCCTTTCTGATTCATTCTTCACATAAAAACCAACATTAATTGCTTGGTATGAGATGTCTGCTTGCAACTCAAATCTATTCAAAAGTAAACATAAGTTTTCTTTTTAAGCTTCATCAGTTTTAAATTTTACCCAAGCACACTTTATTTTGAAACACTCTTTAGCCTTCTCACTTGTTTTCCTACAGATTGTTTACTAATGAAGCTACTTGGACAGGAACCTTTTAGAACTGAGCAGTAAACAACTATCTGAATAACTAAAGTTTATAAGCTGTTACTGAGTTACACCAGATTAGCTACACAGCCCTGAAAGGAGTAGCTGAATAAATAATAATAAAGAGTAGTTTCAGTGTTATGAATACATACCTGAGAAACCCAGAGTGCAGCCTCTGAATTACCTACTGATCTATTGAATTGATTCCTGTACTACGTGCTGCCAAGAGCAGGATTTCTCTTTTGTTAAGCAATTTAATTCAAAACAGAAAAAAGTAAACATTATTACAACAGTAAGTCTGTTAATGTGAGCAGAGTGGTATGTGATTGGTATATGGGGTTTTCCACAAATGAAAGAGATTCCACTAATGGCAGCCAGGGCTCAAAACATGGACTGAGAGCAAGAAATCACCTTATCTTTGTAGCCATAAAATGCAGACCTAGCATGAAGAATCAGTACATTTAATGTTACTTTTGGATTTTTCTGATTCTTACTTCATTTAGTTACATTTCTAGGTGGGTTTTGTCCTAGGGAGTAAACTGCTGAATCACTCACAGGCAGAGTAAAATCTTAATAACACTGAATATGGGCTCTGTAAAATAGTTCAAAATATTTCAAGTGCAGCAACCAGAGTTTTTCTGTTTCCAAATTATTACTTCCCAGTTTAAGAAATAACAAGCACATCATCCATCTGGTCTTGGATTTGAAATCATTTGGACATTTACATTTCTGTAGAGAGATTATACTACATCTGTCCCCCCCAAAAGAAGTCCTTTTCTGATAAGGTGGACAGAGCCTCTGACAGCTGGAGTCAGACTTCATGCTTTTAATAGTAAATGAAGTTTTTTTCAGGTAGATTTTTAAATAAATATGACAAAGCATTAAGTTTTGCCCTTACTACTTTAAGGGCTTTATTCTGATGTTACTTCCAACACCATAAAAGTGGAGTAATTCTACTGCAGCAGATTGGGTAAGACCAAAGTCAAAGGAAATATCTGAGACTAACTGGTGTCATATTTAAGAAGCTGTTCTAAATACCAGCGTTTAAGGCTATGTGATAGCTCAGTTGTAATAGTACTATATTACTTAAATTTCATATGGACAACCTATTACAAAAAATTACATAAATCCATTTACCATAGACTGAGCTGCCTTAAAAAGATCAGCTAAAGAAAAGTAGTGTCTACAACTTTCAGTAATTACATGAATTAAGGCAAATGTATCCTTA
>NW_009616703.1:31526-31733 GCF_000690535.1 Cariama cristata
GAATGCCTATTATATTACTTTTTTTTAAAGAATGAAAACAAAAAACAGGCCATCCTTCATGTGCCCTATGAAGGCAACATGGGGAGATTATAACAGTGAATAAAGGACAAAACCCTCATGAGTGTAGGAGCTTGGAAGCCAGAAAAGGCCACAGATGTCTTTATAAGAAGCTCTATATACAGTGTACCTATTTATACTTCTGTTCAG
>NW_009616703.1:31764-36921 GCF_000690535.1 Cariama cristata
AGGCATACAAAAATTCTGTATCAGAAAAACACTTTCTATGTTTGAGATTGGTTCATTAACAGCTCTTTACAGAGCAGTCACAGGAGTATTATTGTGTGGTTGAAATAAATTAAAACCACTGGGTAAATGTGCTCTATTCAGGACCAGCCTGCAGCAAAGTTAAGTGAGTTTAAAACTCAATTCCAGCTGTACTAGAATTTAAGATCCACAGAACTCCAACATCCTACCTTTATTTTGAGATTGGAAAGTAATTTATTCACTCACAAGGTATCGTTTCATTGGGGGCTGATCAAAAAGTCATGACTTTTATAAGCGAGCACCTTAATGTTCTGAAATCACCAGGAAAATATTCAGTCAGTGATGTGCAAACTAACATTTTTTCTCTCTACAAGTTCCATTTAAAGGTGCAGCAATCTCAAAACATCTCCCATGACACCCTCACAAGGAAGAAATAATTCCTCGAGGCACTAAATTGAAAAAAGTGATTGGAAACCATTCCAGTTTTAGTACTAAAAGGAGGTGGCAAAACTGGATTTTGTTACTTACGTATTTCTGCAAGGGATGGTTTGGCTGTTAAGATTATTCAAGTAAATGTAATTTTTAATGGCCTCCAAGAAGGCACGCTGACAATAACAGACAAATTAAGACCCATATTCACCGTCTGAGCCATATTCCTTATTGGCCATACTACTCGCATTGCCTTAAAGGTTGCAGAGGTGGTAAAGGTGTTGGCATGATTACAGAGAAAATAAGGATCAAAGAGCTATTTTTTTATGGTGTTGAAGGACAGTGGGCCTTCTAGTTCCTTCACATCACTGGAATGGCAAAAATTGAATAATACTTGGACTTGAGTGCAATCCGAACACTTCCTGCTAAATGTACTTTAGCTGACATGTCATGGTTCAGGAAAGCCAGAATGTCACATGAAAATTAGCATCAACAAAATTGGTAAGCAGACAGCATTCAAGTCAGCAGAACTCTGCTTGACATTGTTTCCAGGGAAAAAAAAGTTTAATTCTAGAGATAGTAAAAAATTTCTTCAGAAATTGTCAGGGCATGGTTTTCCTCTGTCAGTTTTCATATTATTCTGCATACATTTCTAGATAGTTAAGTAAAAACTCGATAGGTTAGGTCAATATATGGCCACCAGTAGTAACACCACTGATGTGTCATCCCCACTTAAGCTATTATTAATACAAATGCTTTCCTTAGATGGAATGCAAGTTCTTCTGTCTAGGAGGAATTCTGAGTAGGGTGGTTATTTCTGTGAAGTCCAGCATGTCCCATATCAAGGCTCAGTTTACAGCTGTAAGAAGGGACTGCACAATGGCTGGATTCTCCCGTGGCTGTGGATGAGACTCATAGAAAAAGTGGTTCTTGCACTAGAAAGCCTAAATGTTGAATTAGACAGAAAAGTGGTCCTGCTTTCCTTCCCTGTGAGATTTTGATCACCATAGGTTAAACCAGAACATTGTTACAAGTTGTTTTGTGATTTTATTAAAACCAAAACCTTAGTTTTCCAAATCATCTTTTTTCTTCATTTTAATCCCTCTGGCTGAAATGTTTTAGGCTTGGATCTAAACTGTATCCTCATCCCTACTACAGCTTCCCTAAAGAAGGTGGATGATTTTCCACTAAAAAAAAAAAAAAAAGACAAAAACATTCTCCAGTGGACAAAAATTTTTGTTTAAGTGACCAATTTCCCATTGAAAAACAGTTTCAACAGAAATTAATCAGAAATTAGTTTTCTATAATGTATCTCAGATAGAAGAAAGTTGGGAAAGTAAAAGAAGTGACATTCAAGAAAATTACTTCTTTCCTAATAACTGTACAAAGATCAGTTTGCAGTGGATTTAGTGATAAAATGCAGAACACGCATCCAGGTTACTAGCTCTAGGATGACAAGCTTTTTATTATGAAGAACTTCAGAGGATAGGAACTCCTTTACTTTGAGAGGACGTGTTTTTACTCTCACTTATGAGAATGCAACAGGTCCTGCTGTAAATTTGAAGATGAAGCAAAGAAAATTGTTAGCACTCTCAACATTCAATAGAGTCCCCACATACCAGAGCTGGTGCACCAATGCAACGCAGAAATGCACGTGGCCTCCAAAAGAAGCATGCATGCTTAGAGGACCATGGCAGCCATCCCAGATACTGCCTGAGATACAGATACAAAATATAATCAAGATTGTCAAGAGACTTTCAGAAAGGGCACAAACTGAGTGAACAAAGTACCATGAACATGCCAGCAATGTAATCCGGTCGATCTAAGGATAAAAGGAGGCAGTGCAGATATGCATAGCAATTATGACCTAATTCAGAGAAGGGTTACAGCCTTACTTCTACGGCCAAAAGTGTCCTGTTCCAGACACTCCCTGGAAGGGAGTGAATGCTCCATTATTGGTGATGAGCTGCTGCTAGCTGGGACAAGACAGGCATACATCTGTGACTCTCACAACTGTGAAAGAAAGCAACCTCAACTATTCCAGTCATCAAATTATCTTGCTGAGTCTGCCTAAAAGTTTCTTCTTGTCTTAGAAGTGTCCAGAAATGTCCCAGTCCTGTGAAATTGACTGGTTCACAGATTCTTTGGTTGCTGAAGATCACAGCAGTTGGTTAATTTTTGGTTTTCTGGTGCATTCAAATAAAAATGATAAACAGAATAGCAAACTCTGCTTGTAACTCATTGAGTTGTATGGGATACATATTGCTGTAGCTTTTATGACAAGACTGTAGCCATCACTTGCTGTCATCCACTCAAGTCCATGGCAGTCAGTCTCAGCATTTCTTTCTCATTTCTATGAAGTGTGGTTCCCACGATCTCATTCTCATTATTTCAAACAGCACTCACAGAATTTTCTTCCAAAACAGCAAGGCTATTTTCCTTCATAATGCCAAAAACTCAAACTTGTGCTATACACTTACTTAATCTATTTTTTCACATTAAAAATTCTTTCTACAAGTGGTTGGGTAATACAAATCACTAGTTTATGACATTTTTGTCAACTGCTGAATACTTTATTCATGAATACATATTTATTACTGCTGACTAGAAATAGCAAGACAAGGTGCACTAAGTAGTTCTATTGCACCTTGTATTTTTATGAAACAAAATAATTCGGGAGTGTATTACTTTTTTAATCCAATATGCTATGTTCATTTTAAGAGCAGTATACTCTTATTACAAAGCACTTTCATAAATACCTTCCCATGAGGAGGCTGGAAGACTAGCATATCTCCTGATGGCTACTCTAAAGGTAGAAAGAAAATATTCTAGAATGTGATGTCATCCATGTAGTTAAGGTCAGGCAAGTGATCACCCTGTACCTAAATCCCATGGTCCTTTTTGGGCACACAGTTCAGTCAAACCATTATTTTACCAGAAGTGCAACGGACACACATTTGTGCAAAACCATGATGGTACATAATACC
Source organism: Cariama cristata (assembly GCF_000690535.1). Classification (NCBI taxonomy): domain Eukaryota; kingdom Metazoa; phylum Chordata; class Aves; order Cariamiformes; family Cariamidae; genus Cariama; species Cariama cristata. The sequence continues at coordinate 35,199 of NW_009616703.1, forward strand.
AGGATAAGCTAACAATAATTACAATAGGCCTTTTATCATTTTACTACTAATTTAATACCAATTTGCATCCAAGGCTATTAACATGGTTTTAATAGTCGACGTTTGTCAGATAAACTGTGGTTTATGTCCACCTTAGAATACACAGCTTAGGAAAAGACACTTACCTCTTTGGTATTATCTAAATATAGCACTATTTTACTTGGGGAGAGTGAGATGAGTCCTTAACATTTTATGGCACATACAGTACGGAAAAAAAAATTAGCATCATTTACTTAATATCTATCACTATATTAGCTGTTAAAACATGCATTATCTGCTACTAGAAACTGTATCATATGGTACTTATGATACTGCCAATGAATTTTTCTCCATTAGCACCATACAACCCCAGTTTTCTTACTGTTTCAGTCCTTACTTTTACTCTATCTCATAGGAAGTTGTAAATAAGAGATAGGCAACTTAAAAAAGGATAATAGGTAAAGACATTTCCTGTTTTCATAAAAATAGGAATAGGCCTCTCATAAATCCCAAGATTCTAAACAAGTGCCAATCCATTGCATATCTATTCACAGAAAAGGAGAAGTCTGCGAAAGTTACTCAGTGATCAGATCCAAATACGAACATTTATAGTAAATCAATACTAATTCACTGTTACATAACCTTGTACACACCTCACATCAAGTTGATGTTGTCACTTTGTCTTACAATACAGTACAAATCACTCAAAGGTACTTTTCCACAATCTTCAAACCTTTCCAGTTTTAAATGTTTTGATTTTTACTTAAGTAATAAAATGATCCTAGAGTGGTTTTCCATACTGTATGTGCCAGGCAAATACACAGGTTAATTAAACTCATGACAAAGTAATTATGTAGGAAATATAGTATTTAAAGGAGATGTTTCCAGTCAGAACAGTTGCACAGGCAAATACGCTGAGAAGCCTCTAAAACACCTCATCATGCTAAAACCAAACAGGCCAAGTTCATAAAAGTCTGATCTAGGGATCAATAGCATTGCAGAATAACTTATTTTACCATCTCACATCATGCTTCTGAAGGGTGGCTTGCCGCACCATTGTAGGAATGGAGCAGGCAATGAGCTGTATGATAACTCCAAACTAACTGTGGAGACCGGCTTGGCAGTATTGTTCTGCCATTTGGAACGAGACAGAGAAAGAGGGTACAAAATCCAGTATTTCTAAGCAAATCAGCCTGTATTCAAAATTTCCAAGCCAAATAAAGACTATTTGGGAAAACAATTCTCAGTCAATTCCCAAGCATTGTAAGCAACTTAGGTTACTAAAATTTACACAGAGTTTTCTGAAGAGAATAGTGTTCCTGCTTTAGGCTTGTTGGTCTTATATTTCCATCTCATTACTTCCTTGCAAGATGTGCAAAATCTGCAGTTGCCTACTAGCAGCTAAAAGCTGGTATGAAAGTCCTACTTTAATTAACAGAAAACAATGTTCGCAGAGCTCAGGGGGCTTCACTCATTTTGTTAAATATAAAAAATTGTCAGACATGCCTGTTAATATGAGAAAATAATTATGGAAACTCACGTATAAACATACCTTTCAGACAAATTTTCACTTTGTGGCCTTATTAAAACAATGTTAGCTACTACTGTTGTTAGTAAAGAGGTGCAAAGACTGATGGGTGGGTAAGCACCTATCTGCTAGTTCCATTCAGCAGTTCGGCTGATGTAGTTGCCAAGCCGCTCTCCG
>NW_009616704.1:0-9298 GCF_000690535.1 Cariama cristata
GACGCTGCTTGCCTTCACGATCGTCAAGGCTGAAGGATTTTGACGTTATTTTTTCCGCCAGCTTCATCCCTGCCCTCTTCCCTGAGGCGACAGCGCTGAAATGCTGCTCAAAAGCGGGGACGCGTTTTGGAGGAACTGGCCCACGCTGTCCCTCGCCCGCCCGGAACGATCCCCCCCCGGCACCGAGGGGCGCTGCCTGCAGCCCCACCTCTCCGCACCTTCGAGCCCTGCTTCCCCCTGCGGGGCATCAAAAGCGGAGATTAAATAAGAGAGTCTGGTGCTGGTTTGACCCTTGCTTAACCCCCGTTTTAGAAAATGACAATGACTAGCAAGAACTCCAAGTCACATCTCAGAGGGTGTTTGAATGTACACACGTTTGATAACGTGTGTGATGTGTATCTTCCTGATTTTTTTCCTCGCAGAAGGTTCGCCACCCCCTCTCTTTTTGCCTTCGCAAGTAAAATTTATGGAGACAACAGAAAATTTTCTTTATTAAATCCTAGTTCCATAACATAAATGAATCCTGATTTCATTCTGTTAAACAGTGTTACCAAAATAGCACAGTCCTCACTAACATAGCCCTGTTATATTACTCTGTCATCCCACATTTGTATGTCAACAGAGATGGCCCTCTAGAGCAAAACAAACCTAACAGAAAGCAAATTCAAACACCAGAAAAGTTCATTGAATACTTCTTGGTTTTATCTCAGCCCTTGATCTTTTATCACACGTGCCCATACCGTCCCTCCACAATAAATCTGAGTGCCTTGAATTCATATGTACCTATCACCCCAGATTATTTATTATACAACTCTAATAACCTTTATTCGCATCGTTTTTCCCCTTCCTGTTTCTAACACCTAGCATATGGAGCCTTGTTAATTGTAACAGGCTATGGAGCCCACCGTGACTAGAAAGGGGACTCAAAAGCAGCCCAAGTCCAAGAGACCGACCGCTGCCTCCATCTGGGGGCTGCACAGTCGATTTTTTTGCCATGCTTCCGCTTGCTGGTGGATGCACATACATACAAAGACAGTTGGCATGCTACTGGAAATGTCGGCCGTGAGCTCTAGCAGTGAGCTTGAAGACCTGCTTGCTCATAAATAAACACTGGTGGTCTACTTGAGGTCTTAGGCACACTGGAGAACCTATGTGAGGAAAATTGTGCAGCACACATTATGTCCCTTACTATGCATATTGTACATAATACCCTGAGAGTACCCAGACTGTCAAAAACTAAATCCCAAAACTTCAGGCAGTTTTTTAAATGGAAAGGTACATGCTATTTTCACCATGGTAAATATTTGTGATGAATCCTGGCCATATACTTTTAACAACTTTAAATCTCATATCTAGAAAAAATAAATGCAGTAACTAAAATCTGCCTTCATAACTTAGATTCTTGAAATACAGAAAGAAGTCTCCAAGGCAATAATATCCTTCCTACGTGGGTGGACAGTCCTGGAAATAATATTCCAGATGGAGTTTGGTCGCCTATTTGCTTATATGTTTGTCACTAATTATAATCAGCCATAAAACCAGACCTGGTCTTTCTCCCAGATTAGTAACAAAGATAATTTCTATATTTCACATTACTTACTTCTACTCCGTGGTGCTCAGGAGAGTCAAAACCTTCTACAGCAAAATCTGTTCTTACTTTCCAAACCTTACAGTGGGTGCTTGGCAAACCCAAGGATAAGGTGAGAGAGAGGGCTGAATGCTGATGTGGCTGAAGGAACATATTCTTTATTTTCCATCCTGTCCCGAGGTAGCACAGATGAAAGCCATAGCTAGGATTCTGCACAAAGAGAGTCTAAGACTTCCGGGAAAACTCTCAAAAGAGAATCTTTCTATGACTATCCACCTCTGCTGATTTTCCTACTGGAGGGATGAAGTAGATCAGGAAGATCTTCAGCAAAATTCTCAGCTGACTCTAGCATGGGAGGATTTATACTTGCTTTTGGATGGCACAATATTAACTTCAACTCCTTTAGATTCATTGGTATTTGTTACTACATGACTCTAACCCTCTTAACACTACCTCTGATTCTGGCTTAATGGGTATTACCGAGCCTATACTGTGTCATAGTACTACATGGAGGGTCTAGAAAAGGGGCATTTGAGAAGTAATTAACACAAATATAACAGAAAGTCATGTCTGTCATCTCTAACATTGATTGACTCCTTAGCATTCACTTGTGTTCATGCCTCTTGGGCTTTCTGTAATATAAGCTTTGAGTATGATCCAGCCTGTAATTCAGAACAGGTGAATATGACAGTAAAAGTCCCAGTACCTCCAAGGACGAAAGGCTTTAATTCCTCACCTTTATTATAGTCCACATACAGTACAACATAATAATTGAAATAATATACAGTTTGGAGCAAAATAAGAATAAAATACTTTTTAGGATTATGATCTATTAAATATATTTTAGTGATTTATACATATATGTATACACACACACTGGAATTAACTGAAGATATGGCAACTTCTGCTATAATCCTTGTTTTCCTTTATATCTCTAGGAGGTTTACTGCATAGCAATGCAATCACTGAAAACTATATTCACCAATCTTTTTATAGATTTAGTGTGATCCGTGCGCAAAAATGTTTAATACTAATGAAGTCCTCCAGGGCTTCCTGCTCAAGATGAGTAGTAGTGAAAGTTCCATAAAATAGATGATATTGTGATTTTATAAAGATCAAAGCTAGAAATAAAATACATTAAAGAAAAAGGCAAGTCATTTGACTACAGTTCAAAGTATTAATCAAAATATTTCCATGCATCTGGGAACATTTGTGGAAACTGTACTGGAAAAATATTTGTGCTGTAATGTACTCTTGCTAAAAGCAAACCCAAGAGAAATAGATGTTCACATTGTAACTTAGGCAGACATGAGTGAGGCAATGTTTACTGGAGCTGTTAAATGTGAAGAAACACTGAAAATTGCACAATAAGTGCATGGACTAAATAAAGAGAATTTACATGATACTTTTGCACTACAACAGCCTACTTAAGATTGATGGGTCATTCATAACCTTCACACGACTCAAAAGTGCAAAAGCAAACTCGACGGCTATGAATGGCTTTCATATTCTCAAGCAGAGCTACAATGTAAAACACAAAAGTAAGAAGGTTATGGTGTTCAAATATTTTAGATAAGTCTAAAAGCAAACAGAAATGTCCTGTTTCTTAGGACACAGATAGCAATTCTGCCTGCAGAGCCACTAGCACGTTACTCTACTTAGATTCAGAGACAATGTAGAGAACAGCACTATCTTCAAGACTGAAGGAAGTATCTGGTTTCACCTGAATATTTTAAACACAAGGAGAAGTATTTTCAAAAAGATTCTTTTAATTAATGAACACAGATGCCGCTAATGCATATAACAGTACCCTTACTGAAAGTCTGAGGTAGTGCTGCCAAAACTGTGGAAAGTAGAAACATGTAGCACCATTCATTTTCAAGATTAGACTGAAAAAAAAATCACTTGAAAGCCCTCAGAATGTGAAAATGTGCCATTTTATAAAGTGCATAGTATATATATACAAAGTGGTAAATGCTATGAATATCCCTACAAAAAAAAAAAAAAAAAAAAAAAAAAGGGGGTGAGTCCTGTCTTCCCTCTACATATGAGTAGCAGACATGATGAGTAGGAAATCTGGAGCACACCACATAAAAGTACCGGAGAAGGAAAGCAGCAGGCACCCTGCAGTGACTGACAAGGCCAGGCACACCTTACACCCACATACGTTTGAAAGGAAGGGGGAGATGACACACAGGTATGGAGATCAGCAATTTCTGGTGGCCAACAGCACAGGAGGGAGACAAGTGAGGTTGCAATGCCACCGGGAACAGCTGTTTTCAGCCTGTGGTGAAATGAGCTCACCAGGCAGCACGCTAAGTTCCAGCTTCATGGCACCTTCCTCAGAGGTTGCCAAGGACCAGGGAGGTTTGAAATGTGCAGTTACTCAGAGCTGCCTCGCTGCTGACATTTGAATCATTCCAATTAAATGAGACAGGCCAATAATTTGCAAGATTTCTGATGTGAAGTGGTGATTTCTTGAGAAGAAGTAAGACCAGTTCTACCAGAGAGGGCCCAAAAGTCCCTCATGTCCAGAGGTTCTCCTGGTCTATAGCAACTGAAGCAATTGATGGCAGGTTCTAGTCTAAAGCCCCAGCAAATGAAGCTTTCTGACACAGGAGGAAAAAACCCACCACACAAGCAAACAAACAAAAACCCCCCACGTTTTCACATTTTCCCTTTAAGACAGTTTTCTGTCCACATGGATATGAGCAATCTTACCTCCAAAACAAAATAAAATTGTATTGCATAAAAGTTAACCAAATGACAGAGTTAACACAAGCCTGATTCAGTTAGTCATCTAAATGAGATTACTCAAAAATGATGATACAAGTCAAAACTTCACTGCCCGGTCTCCAGCAAAGCCAAGTGAAGGGAAAGTCAAAACTCTTAGGCACAGTTTTTTAGATATGACCTAAAACTATACACCACTACTTTTCCAGTCATCTACTTTTCTGCTTCGTTTGTCATACTCCAAGGTGAGAGATGTGTAAAGAAACCAGTGGGATGGTTTTTTGCAGTCATTTCTTATATACATTTGAGACTTGGTCTTGCCATTTAATCTTTGTTCACATTAGTCATCCCACTGACTTTGATGATTTATATTTGTGAGTAATCCTTACTTAAGTGACAGCACTAAATCTATAAGAAACATACCTCACTTGATTTTCACCAAAATGTGTGGAAGTCTATTATGCTTGACCACTGAAGGCAGACAAACACTGAGGACAGATATTTTTCTATGATGTTGTGCTTTGAGGAATGGTGCTGAGAGCACACATCGCATGATGGATTTTTACAGCCACCATAACAACTGAGAATGGTAAAATGCGTATTAAAATACTGAGCAGTTGGCTCTCCTATGACAGTAATTATCAGTGAGTCATTTGTTGAAGCCACTATGCTTTGCAAAATAGTTGGAAATGTGTTCTATTGAAGTGAAAATTGAGTAGTAAACTTAAAGACATCAGGAGCTATAAAAAGTTTGTCACACAGCAATGATTAGCTGAAAGACAAGAAGAAGCCTTTGTTCTGTGCAAGGGATGGCTGTGCTAATGTTTTATGGTTGTTGTATATTAAAGCTGTGCAAGCACTGGTCAGGCTAATTATAGCCTTGTGAGAGAATGGAGTGTAATTCTTAGCCATAGACCCTCACTCTCAAGGTCTGTAGAGAGTTTAGAAAACACCCTTAGCAGGAATCACTGAAAAGCATGCTCCTGGTTGTTCAATAGCTGTTGTTGCATGGACTTCATCATTTAAAGTCAGGCAGATCGCTTAGTTCAAACTTTTGCTCCTGAAATTCTCTGCACAGCTACTTGGTAACTTTGGAGGACTAGAAATAACGTTGCCATAATTCCTTTTTGCCCTTAACATGCTCAGATGACTAAAGTTTTTCCTTCTATGCATGCAGCAGGGAGGTGCCCTTCTTGCAGGTGAGTCCAACTGGGATCTACAGATGTGAGAAACTGGGACCTCTTCTACTCAAGTCCAGAGCCAGGCCTTGTCTGATAGACATTTGGAAAAATCTCTACCAGCCAGTGCTGGTGTAAATCCTTGTTGCACTGGTGGCTTAGTCCAAGAGTTAGGCTCTTGGACTGCAGAATTCTAAAACTGGCATCCAGGAGGGTGGCTAGAAAGTGGCCTAATATGCAGAAAAATAGTTAAGAAGTCACCAGAGCAGACACAAAGAGCAAAAGCAAGCTTACCCTTTATAGTGTGGCAATCAGGACATTCACCATGGGAGAAGGATATTTGTGTTTCACTACTTACTTCAAGGACAGTTTATACATTGAGCAGGCTGGACCCAACCCTGAAGAACATCCTGTGTTACCTGGGATAAATAGATAGCCATCATGGATTTGTGCAAATGTGTTGTATTCATTCTGGCCTGAAACATTCTGATTCCCTCATAGAGCACCACATTCAAAAAACTACTTATTAGCTAGCTTAAAAATAGTTCTCTAAAAATAAGTATAATGGAGGCTTACACAATAATGTATACATAGTTTTCTTCATTGTGTTTCATGCAAGAAACAGATGGCAAGTGCAAGAAAGATCTGCATGTAGTAAGAGAGTGGGGTTGGAGAATAAGCCAGTAAGGCTCTGCAGTCTGTAAATAAAGCTATTCCAGAGGTATTTTACCTGTTAATGCCTGTGCCTTTCCTTTACATAGGAGGTGGAATTGTAGTGTGTTAATCTCTTTCGGCTACCATACTCTTGCATAAACACCGATCCCTCAACAATATTCAGTACAAATCTCTTACGTTGGAACGGGTAGACTTGGATAAAATCTATTGTGGAATTAAACTGGAGCTAGAGAAAATGAAATCTTGATTTAGTGTTTCATATACCTATGTGGTTGCAACACTTAAAAAGTTACAAGTAAGTGTACAAGTTTTCTGTCCAGAAAAATTAATTCATTTATGACTTCAGAGCTGCTGCTAACGCAAGTCACAGCAGCACAGGAAAACATTAAGGTTGACTGTAACACAAGGCAAAGACAGCTTGAGCTGTCTGAAACACAGGGCAAAGGTTTGAAATAATGCAGTAAGTCGAGTAATGGTTTAAAAAGCCTGCAGTCTTAGTGGCAAGTGAGCTTTACCTAGTATTACTAGTCATCCAGTATTCCAATGAAATTTTTGTATTAGAGCAAGTAGAGAAATTATTTGAATTCGTTCCGTAAGCTAAGCTGTGGCAGGCCAAGAAGTAATGGGGCAACAAACTAAAGGGATGGATGTTTTTTTCCCTGGCATCTCATTATTATTGCCTGCACATGGCACACATCCTTGCAATCCACCCAACCTCCCTTCGAAACATGGCGGAATATGTCCCATGTATCTGCTAGTGATGGCACATCCTATGGGAAAATTTTCCTGAGATTTGTTAAGTTGGCTTTTGTGGTGCCTTTCCTCATGTTTAAACAGAGAAGGAGACACCAGATAGGAAGAAGAACAGAGCAGAGGAAAGCTGGTGTTTGCCCAGGGGCAAAACCTGATGTAGCTGCGTGGGTTTGTGTTTGAGGTGTGAAACGCTACCTGTGAACTTCTTACCAAGCGGTGAGAGAACCATGGTCCAGAATTAGGTCAAGGGGACCAGACTTCCACTGCTGGTGATGAAGAGTACAAAAAGATCTGGAAACTTAATATTCTTTCAAATGTCCCCAGAAAAAATCTGAGGAAAATAAGTGATCAGTGAAGCAAGGCTTCCTGAGGGTATTTAACAGTGAGCAAACATGGAAAGAGTAAGAGATTGTTTCTTTTTCTAGGCCAAATCCCAAATACTCTCCACGCAATTGGTGAAAATAAGCCTAGAATTTGTCTCCATAGTCCCTGTAAGTTCTAAGGAAAAGGCTATGTTTTTAATTTTTTACTTGAGCTTGACTTAAAACATGTGTGAGAAGAAAAATATTGTTTCCTTGGTACAAATAGTTTTCTCAAGCATAAATCTTTCCCCTTTAAAACTAAGTATATGTCTAGAAGGCACAACACACACTATCTTGAGCTATGTGAGCTTAGGAAGACAGTTTTGATACAAAAGTCAGCTAAGTGGTAGTTGATGCAGCTGTACTCCTGCCTAGTGTACCTAAGTGAAATTCTGCTTGGTCTAATTAGCCATAAAGTAATGTCATCAAGTCTCAGAAGAATAAGCATGGACAATTCCTTCCAGACTGACACACTATTCTCTAACAAAAAGCTGCTTCAGTTTTCTGTCAACAATTCTCATGGAGATGAACTGGTGTTAGTTCCAGTGGCCAGTAACAGGAATGCAGTAAAATGGTCAATGCCTCACCCAAAGTCTGTCCTGTTCCCTTTTATGTTCCTGAGTTGTTCCTGAGGGAAAAAAAAAAAAAAAAAAAGACTGGTAGGGACAGGTTATTTGAATTGCCACTAACACTTGGGATTTTTCTTGGGGCAATTGCAGACCTGTGCAGCGTGGCAGGCACATGGTGAGTCCTCTGCTGCTGGGAAGAACTTGGGCTACTGTCCACACACAATGCAGCCAGTCTGCACTACACATCAGTAAACTGGGCTGGGTACAAGCCCGCCATATGACAAAAAATGGGCTCTGCGGCTCTCTCCTCCCCAACAGAGAAAGCAGTTAAACTGAGCCTAGAGGAAAAAAATGTTGAGACACTTCTTTGCATACACAGACACTTTGATAGATAGGAGTCTTCCGGTAATTAAGTCAATTTAGTGCTCCCCTCTTCAATGGGTATGGGATCCAGAACTGGAACTCCCCCAAAACAGGGTCAGTTGCAGGACTAAGCAGGGCAAAAGGAAATGGATATTTTGCCATCCTTCTTGCAGCCTTACTCCTCCTCACCTCTCATTTACTGCTCCTGTGACAGAAGTCCCAGGCAAACACCTTTCTTGCCCTTCTCTGGACAGGCAGCCATGGTCTTGCCTGCCTTTAAGGCTGACAACCAGTCCAGCTTTGTGATGGACAGCTTGCAAGCCCAGGGTCCCCCAGTGCTGAGGCACTCTGTTCAACAGGCTACCCTACCACTGAGAAGTCTGAAGGCCTGGCATTTTGTCTCCCAAGCAGAGCGCTGGGCAGACTGCTAGAAGCTCAGTTGGCAAACTGGCATGAAACTGGGCAGGCTTTTGACTGAAACCTGCCTGGCAGGAGAGTTTGGAAATGTGCCTGTGTTTTATCAGAAGGTTTGTTAAAACAGACACATTCCCACAGAATATCCTGACTTTGATTAATCAGCGTTTCAGGGTGGGTATCACGTTCCCCTGGAACATTTCTGACCATCTTCCGTGATGCTAAGATGCACGTTTACAGCATACCCCATCGCAATAATCCTTCAGTGCTTCCCACTCAAAATGCTCATGCTGACAAGAGACTGAGTGCTAAAATGAGCTCCACTGTGCCCATCATGAATAAGGGCAGGGTACAACACGGGCAGGAACTTCAGGCCTGGGCCATTTGACTTTAGAGGAATACTTCACAGGCAGGCAGAGAGAAAAAGCCCTTCCCATGTATTGAAGTACCTTGCAAATATTCATAATTATGAGCTGCATTGCTCAGGTTAGTTCATCTCACACAAACCTGCTCTCAGTTTCCAGTTTGATATTATGAATTACAGGCACTAGAACTGCTGAATTAGGAAAATAAGGACATGGAAAACCTGCAAGTTAAAGAAAATAAACTCCTATCATTCTCTGCTTTGCTTTCTCTGCTGTTGCATCTCACTACCGCCCTCCG
>NW_009616704.1:9309-27916 GCF_000690535.1 Cariama cristata
CCAATGTGTCTGATATACATTTTAAAAGCCAATGTTATGTTTTCATCTGTGTCTTTTTGAGAATAACAACAAGGTTCTGCTTGCTCTGACAAACTGAACTTATTCTCAGACCCTGTATTTCAAAGCAGGATTTGACACACAGGAAACCCAGAAGAGAATAAGCCTGTCACACTTGTTTTTCTTTTTGGTTTAACTGATTCATTTATCTTGTTTTAAGAAATTGTAGGGCATGTAATGATTCTCCTGCACTTTCTTGCATCTGTGACTCATGAGGTAGGCTGAGTCTAAGAGAGGGGCCAAGCCACAAAGTTCACATACAGATTCTTGTTTTTCCAAGGTCTGAGGAAGTTCAGATTTGAGGTTTTGGGTTTGGACCATCTCAGGAATGTACAAGGATTCAGTTCATAGCTAAATAATTTGACACATTTCTCTCACCTTTCCTTTCCACTCTTACCACTTTGTGTTTTATTTCACTGATTGTATTAGTCCTGATTGGAAAAATGAGCTAAAAAGTCATCAATACTACATTGCCTTTCTGCTGGGGAGGTGGAAGGGAGAAGGAACAAAAATCTTCCACTGGATGATAGCAATATTTCCCACACTTGCAGCCATCTATGGCTAACTAGTTACTGATATTGCTACTTACCAACAGTGAGTGCCTTACAGCTAACATCAGTGGCAATGACAAAATCCCTAACGGACTGCAGGACCAAGGATTTTCAGGCTCTTCGTTTTCAGGTCAGATATCTCTTTTGTTGGGGATTGAGGAAGCTATCAGAGTTTGACAATGAAAAGATGTATCTGAAAGGAAACATTTATGACAAAAAGGCTGTCTCAATGTAGGAAGTTGTTCTTGTTTCTGAAGACTGTCAGTCTCAAGGCTTCCTCATCTTCTCTACTGAGGTAACTTAACAAAGGACATTTTGTTCCTAGTTCTCAAGTGCTCATGTTGGCCTTTGAGATCAGTATTGTCCAGAGGTACACAGCTGTATCAATGCATGGGCTGATTTTGATACTACTGTGAGACACAGTGGAAACAGATAGCCCTACACCAGAATTGCTCCAATGCAACAAGACTGGGAGAGCAGCAAGTGTAACTTTTCCATCTCAAATTGCCCTTCATTTTGAAGTTCTACAGAACTTCATACCATTTAACAACATCCATGTGAGTATCGTGGACTTAGTGCCTACCTATAGATGGTGGATTAATTTAAAAATGACCACACGTAGAACATTAACCTGCTTATGGGAAATCAAGCTTTGGATAAAGACCAGCTGGTGTGAGCTGAGATCAGTCAGGAGGTCTATTCTGAAAAAGTTCATCTGAAAGGCACACAGGTGTCTTAAACAAAATAGTGAGAGACCCTGGCATTTCCATACCATGCAAGGACCCCCAAATGCCCTCTTCCAAGTTCAATGTGCTAAAAAAATTCATCCTTCTCTGCTTGTGAGGAACCTCTCCATCAGGAGATTCATACTGTAGTCATTGCTAGGATGGATGACTGTAATATGAAAGATGGTGTTCAGGCTCTAATACTTATCATGGATGCTTGCCTTCTCTCTGACTCAGGCCCGCATAATCAAATTAATCTAGCATTCAAGTCCTTTCTATGGTTTCCACTCAGCTTTTAATGCCAGTTTAAACATTTCATTAATTTGTGGATCAGGCTTCAACTTCATCAAAGACTGATTTATGATATAAGGCTAATTTTGCTCTGGTTGTCTCTAGTTTTTGTTGTTTTCTGCAGCAAGAGATTAGAATCCGAACTCACCATAAAATGTGCAAGTTCTGCTAGCTTTTCACCCTTTTTATTTCATTTTCTCTATGTTGCTGTGTAATACACTCTGCAATCTTAAGAATCACACATCTGCATGTACACTTTTGAAATATGTAATGAATTTCTTCAGACATACTTGCTTTTTCACAAGTTGATGGGAAAAACATTTTATGGCAGTATAAAGCTCGGTCCTAGTACATAAGAAGGACAACAGTATTAACTGGAAGTTTAAGACGGAAGAAGCAAAGCTGTGTAGTATCAACAACTTGAAACACAATGTGGATGTTAAAACCAAGAGAGTAGTTGATTCTGACGATAACTCAAACAAAACACGCTTAGCTTAGGAAAGGGCTAAGACCATGTTATGTTTGCCTTTTAGCATTAATAGAGAAGTACCAAATAGTTTTTATTGGCTAGAGGTAGCATCAGTAAGGTGGCTAGGGAGATGAGGAACCATGAAAAGTATAAAGACTGGTGTCTCTACTAAATGCACGATGTGGATCTGCAGATTGTGACTCAGGCAGAAACATAACCTCTTTGAAGTAAAAGATCACACTATGGACTATTATGGTCAGTATGTTGACAGCCCACAACAGCAAAAGAATCTAATGGGAAATGGAGGCAGGAAGTCCTGCATACAGATGACATGGCCAAGAGGTAGTCTTAAAAAAAAAAAAAAAAAAAAGTAGAGGAAGTAGCAAATTGTAGTAAAACAAGGAAACAAGTACAGGATGGGCGTGAGTAAACAGAGGTTATGGAGGTCAGTAAAGATGCCAGAGGGAAACTGGATGCACAGATTAACAGGGATGGACTAAATGAGGCTGACTAATGCCCCTACTTTGGGCAAAGTTACAGAAGACAGAGAACTTGACTGTGAGAACCAGTCCAGTCTTTGGAGTGCAGGAAGAACCTGGAGTAAAGGTATCAAAGATATGGTATAGGAGAACCATATGTTGCCAACCAGTGAGCAAAAAAGCACTGGAGGCGGGTGCTTACTGTACAGCCTGACTTCAGATGATGGGGCACAATAATCTAATTTTCAGTTACATTTTCTCAATATGGAACTGCGATATTCTTTCCATGTTCACCCTTCGCAGTTATGCTTCATGACTTCATTCACTCAGTTTATTCCAACCATAAATCGTGCCTATATCCTTCTATAATTTGAAAAGCATTAGCCACAGATATTCTGAAAAAAACCCCACCTTAGTAATAAACCATATCACTGGATGTAGAAATACCATTGCTTGTATTATTCTATTTCAATTAACAGATTAACAGCAACATAAAAGGGGTTTTTCCTCCCATTCTGTTCCATCTCCTTTCTTCTTTATTTGCAACAAATAAAAATAAATCTATTTTAATAAATAAAAAACGAATGCTTGTCATGTAACAGTTTTTTGCAACAAACCATCAAAGTCAACACTTGTGCCCTGAATGACTCTGCCAACCAAGCCAATATTTAAGTGACTGTTCCTATGGAATCTTTTTTGTAAGCTTTATGCTATACAGGGTGCAGCAGCAAGAAAGAAATAGGGCCTTATGTTCCTCTTTGTAGAATTCGGTGGCTCAGGAGTACATATTAGAGGAAAATTAATTATTACAGCAGGTACAAATCTTTTGACAAGGCTATGCCCTGGTACCCCAGTGACTGACTCGTCATCTTTTATCCAGGAACATGCTCTGCTACTCTTTGGTGCACAACCAAGTTCTGAGTATGGCAGAATAGCTCTTATATTTGTCAGTAGCTTTTATTTAATTCCTGACATCTACAGAGCAACATCCACACCTCCTTAGTGGAAGAAATGAGATGAGGCTCCTCTGTATTACAGCATATGTCAAGATTTAACGCCAAGGACACCTCACAGCTAAAGAGCAAGAATAAGCTTTTTGAGATTCACACAGCTCTCTGTAGGTTGTGGTTGAATAAACCCCATGAAAGCTAACATCGTGTAGATCAGATGGGGTTTTAGCTGCCCTCTGTGTGGCTACCTGTGACTATCACCTCTGTATAATCCTGCCAATTTTCATACTTTACTAACAGGGATTTATGCAGGGATTTATGCAGTGAAAGCACACTGGGTTTTGTACTCCTCTGAACTATGCTAGGTGCAAGCTGCAGTACTCTATGTTACTGTTCGAAATGGCCACACTCTGCAGGTAGGGCCGGGCTTCACCCAGCCGAAAATGTTGTGTGCTCAGTGCTGGATGTGGGCTGAGCCAGTAGGTGTTTCACATCTGAGCAGAGCAAGCTTCACTTTCCCATTGTGAAGCACCAAGGCTTTTATTATGGGCTCATTAGAGCAGATGTTCTGTGGGCTGGGCAGCCATAAACTAGTTCCTGATTACTGTTACCTTGCTGCTGGTTAAGTTGTTGGTGTTCTTACTTACTGCAGGCTGAACTCTGGAGCTGAGCCAATTTGACATTTGTACTTTCTTCTTAAGAAGCAAGTTTCCATCTTTCTGTTTCTGATATCCCTCAACACAAATTCAACACCTACTCATCTTTTCATTGTGTCTGAAGGTGATCTGTCTTTGGTTGTTGTCATGGCTCACCAGCAGGGCTTTTGAGGGAAGGGACTGTCAGACACATGAAACTTGTCTAGTTATCATACAAATATCTGTACACTGCTCCAGACTGAAGGGAGTCACTAGTGTCCAGCTTCCTAGCAGGTTCACAGCAAACTTTACAATGGCTGGAAGCTGTGAGTCACTCCTTGACTTCAGGAGTGAAGCAGAGTCATAGAATCATAAAATGGTTTGGTTAGAAGGGACCTTAAAGACCATCTAGTTCCAACCCCCCTGCCATGGGCAAGGACACCTTCCACCAGATCAGGTTGCTCAAAGCTCCATCCAACCTGGCCTTGAACACTTCCAGGGATGAGGCATCCACAGCAACCTGTTCCAGTGCCTCACCACCCTCACCGTGAAGAATTTCTTCATAATATCTAATCTAAATCTTCCCTCTTCCAGTTTAAAGCCATTACCCCTTGTCCTACCACTACATGCTCTTGTAAAAAGTCCTTCCCCAGCTTTCTTGTAGGCCCCTTTAGGTACTGGAAGGCTGCTATAAAATTTCTCCAGAACCTTCTTTTCTCCAGGCTGAACAACCCCAACTCTCTCAGCCTTTCCTCACAGTAGAGGTGCTCCAGCCCTCTGATCATCTTCGTGGCCTCCTCTGGACTCGTTCCAACAGGTCCATGTCCTTCTTGTGTTGGGAGCCCCAGAGCCCCTGGATTAGCCTTCAGCTCACAGCTAGAAAAATCTCCATAACACCTGAGGCCAGCCACACGGGTTCTCTGGCAGCTTCTTTGTCTGACATATTCCTACCTCCTGTCCCTTTGTATAATACATGCACAGCTCTGAATAACATGGGTTGAAGCTTCTGAATTCAAAAATTTTATTTGCTCTCTAGAATAATATCAGGTGCATATTTCCATTGCTGGGGTCTATTTAAGTGTCTGATCATCACCCATGCATGGATGCCAGCAGTTTCTATTTCCTTTTGCAAAATGCTCGACTGAATCTGGGCATTACCCAGTGTTTGCTGCTGAAGCTGCAATAACATGTGCGGTACACAATTGGACATTACTGGGCAAAAAGTCTCCAAGAAACAGGTTCCTCTGTCAAAGACTGGCATATGTTTCCTAAAATCCTACAGGATCCACTTTCAAAGCATCTTGCTGCTGTTATGGAGCAAGAGCTTCTTGCGGTATCAGAGCTGCTACTGCACAGACAAAACTCAGTATTGTCCTGGGCACAATTTTATGAGGATGCCCATGCTCAGCATTTAGAGGAGAGTGAGCGTAAAGATTTTTATTTTCCAAAGCCTGAGGTGCGTACAGAGCCTCAGCAGTGTGCAGGGCTGGGGTCAGGGGATTTCCTGCCCAGTGCCACGCTGTAGCTGGGATGTGGCACGTCAGGCACCCAGCAAGATGGGATGCCCCCAAGCAGTAGCCTCAGCACAGCTTTGTTTTTTAATAAAGCACGTCCCAGGCAGTATTAAACACTGTGAGGAGATGCTTAGCTCAGAAAAGCCAGCGCATGGTCCTTACCACTGGGCTGGAGCTACTGAATTCTGAAGCGTTACTTATGCCACTGCCTTAATTTTGCTACTTCATGAGCTTGCTCAGCTTCTTCACTCATCCAGTCATCTTTCTTCCTGACCCTCAGCTAAGTATTTGAAGAATAAGGATCACTACACTGGGTTTACATTATAAACTTTATTATACCTTGCAATAGTTCTGGGTTTGATAGAAATTTAAATAAAGATGCTAACTAGATTGGTGAAAAACTGAAGAGCAGTAACATGATGAAGAGAAAAAGAGAGAAGAAGGTGGAGTCAAGAAACAGCTGGGATGGTGAAAAGAGATCTCTACATTTAGCTGCACAGGCGACACACCTTGCCCAAACCAAGCCTTGCTTAGACCATATATATTTTTTTATATATATACAAATTCCACTGGTTCTACTCACCATTTGGGCTGCAGCAAACTTGCAAGGTGGTTGATATCTACCCAGAGGAGCTTTGAATGTACACAGCCTGTTTAGGTGGAGTGTATTTTCGGCAAACCTAACCACCATGCTGGTGAGCAATATTCTAGAGCCAGTTTCAGTGGGAGGACACTGATGTAATGGCATGCATGATTCAGGAACCCCTTGCAATGATAAACTGCCTTTTTTATACACTGCTGTAACAACTGTAGTGGGGGAAAGTACCATGCGATGACAGAGGTGAGGCTTGAAATTTAAAAAAGGATTGTGGAAAGTTTTCTTTCATGATAGCACAATATCACAGCCTACCAAACTGTGTTCTCCGATCTCCACAACATGAAGCACGTTAGAAATTTTGACCTTCACAGCACAAGCTGCTTAATGTTTCTAGATATCTGTGTTTCTTAAACATAGCCACATTGCTGATCGTGATTTCCTGCGAACCTTGTGTTATTAGTATTAGTACAGCAGCTACATTAGATGCACAGAGCTGTTGAAGCTGTTTAAGATAGTGACAGCAAAGCAAGTAACTCCTACTCTCCTTAGACCAAACAAAAGCTTCAGGTAGTCTTGCAAGTTCTCTAGTTTTAAAGACACTTATGAAATGCAGCCCTCAGAAATTTCTTCAAAATAGAGCTAAATTTAAAGAAATAAATTGGATTTTTCTTTACTATTTTCTGTGTTCATAAAAATGAAACTGCCATAATACGAACAGCAGGGGGAAAATAAGCAGTGAAAGAAAATCACCATTAAAGCACTAATCGTGAAGCTGACAAATGTATTTTCATAGTATTATTTGAGTTCCAAAGATAGCTTTGAAAAAAGAGGTCAGCCTGGAATTGGGGCATTAAAAAAATGTTGGTTAAAGACAGGAAAGGTCACGACTGTTTGCACAGTGCTCTACTTTCTCCATTTAAAAGATACAGTTAAGGAGAGATGATGATTCAGTGCTGGAGGGAAAAAAGCAATGTGTGTGATTGGTGAGCACACTCGCCCCATCTATGAAATCATCTACATGCGTGGCTAGATGAACATCTGCTGCATAAAGTCAGCACTGGTTTCAGTATGCCACAAAACAATTTGGCTTTTGCTTATTTTCTGAGGAATGGTACAGGAAGAATGTATGCTATACCCGAGTAGCTAATAATGTAGCATTTAATAATGACACCAGTGAGCAAGCAATGCTAATAAAATTCAGTATCTTTGTCTCAAATGTGTTGTTAATCCAACATGATTCAGAAATGGATGAACGGGGGTGGGAAAGTAATCAAGCATACTTGTTTACGTTATTTCCTCTATTCTTTATCAAGAAAACTAAATGCCAGCATGTGATCAGCTCTGACTCCAGCACACAGTGCATTTGCAATGACTGTTATCATGGACTGCTCGAACTGATGGCAGAATGAGAAAGATCATCTGATAAATTCAGCATATACATACAATATAAATCTGGCCTGTATTTATTAGTGATTAAGTATGACAGGGAGTAGTAGCTTATCCAGGAAATTCCATATGCTACGTGGGCCAGATTCTCAGCTGGTATAAACCAGTTTAGCACCAGTGAAGTACTAGCAGTACACTAGGGACAATTGTAGCTGCCAAGTTTGATGCTGCACCATGTGTGATACTCTATGCCAATTATTTAACAAGCTTATTAGGTATTTGCATCTAATTTGCATATAACCAACTTCCTTTTTGAAAGCCTGCACTACTGCTGTGGGGGTGGAAAACAGCGCTGCTGAACAAAACCCTCAGCTTAAGTGAGCAGTCGCCAGTGTATGTTTTCATAGCTACAAACATTTCTGTAGTCTCTTCCCTGTGACCGACAGACCTATACTGCCACTATCTTCCAGTACCTAAAAATGATGGCAAGGAATTTGTGTCCAGGGGCTGCAATCGAAAGTCCTTGCCTCTTCCATCCTGCTCCCTGTCCCCAGCCCCAAAATCCTGTGCCTTATAGCAGCCACAAAGCATCAATTACATGTGAGCAGATTTGACTCTACAGATCCAGGGGAGATTTATGCTGGTAAACTACAGTCAAAAGTTTATAATCAACAATGCTCCCAGGCATTTAGTCTTCTACCAGAGTGCTAGTAACCTTCATGAGAGAGAGATCAGGGGTTCTTGGGAAGGTTCCTCCGTGGAGGCGATGGCTGAGATTTGGGAGCCACCACTATGCAGGCACACATAGTTTCAGTTGCTCTACCCCACCCAGTTCCTAAAAAGTCAGCTCTCATCAACCCGGATATCAACAGCAGCAGACTGTATGTGCAAATTCACCTCTCTAATGCAATATTTATATCACAGGAGTATATGTTAGGATGCTGACATTTACACATTTTTTTCTTTGACGTGGCTTTGGAATGACAACCTAGGAAGGTGTTGTGCAGTCCTCCTGTATTCTGCCAACAGAGGAAGTGGTGGAGAAAGCCATGCCGTTATCTGCTGGAGAGTAGTCGTCGGAGTGCAACTCCCTCTGGGAGGGCAAATGTTGGGTTTCAGGATTTCCTGGGTTCTTTCCTTGCTTTGGGAGTCGATTACAATTTAGCAGTCAGAGATGCTTTGAGGTTTGGGTTGGCTGCAGGAAACAAAATTCAGAATTCTTTTAAATCCATAGATCTTATCATTTGAGATAAAAGATCATGCACATTAAAATGGAGATCTATAAACCGCTGTGCATCTTCTAACCAGCTCAAGGATAAAGACCTATCCCGCATCACGAGCTTGGCTCCTTACTCTGAGAGGCAGCCTGGCAAAATAGGGGGGAATGAAGCTTACAGTGCTTGAGAAATAACTCTCTCCCTCTGTAATCTGACTGTAAAATAGATGAACAGTGGCTGATTTCCTGATCTGGAGCAAGATCCATTGGTTACCAAGATCATGAAGTGCTCAGGAACACAAGAGGCTGTCTTTAAAAACTGTAGTTTCCTGGCTTGCCTCATTACTCTTTCTCCTTAGGTTACAGAAAATATGGGAAGACCCCTTTGTCAGCAAAAAGTGAGTGGCTGAGTACTGCTTGCAGAAGACCTAAGACACACTAGTAAAATGTGAAGGTCATATAGGACCCACAACATCTAGCAGGTTTGGTGAGGGACCAGGCTTTGATATATTCCTCAGTGAGCAACAGCATCACAGTCTGACCTAAATGGGAAGCTTGTTTGTGAGGATACCAGAGTGGTGATAACATCCCAGTACAAATGGTAACAGCCAGCATGAACAGAATGTCATACAACAGTTCTCTGGAATAACAAACTAAAATAAGATGAATGCAGCAGAGATTTTCTTCAGCTGATGCTGAGACTGTCTGCTGCCTCAGTTTCTCATTTTGGAACTCTCTAGAAGTATCTCACAAGCCCTAGGTCTCAGGCAGAGTTTGTCCTTGTCATCTCGTTTAATCGTTTTTCTCTTGCTGTGTTAATTTTCACTGTGTCCCTTCTTCTGGCGCTTCATTCATTCGAAAGACCGATATCAACACATTTTGGCACTTGCTGTGCAAATACATGCCCAAGGTGTGCTCAGCGTGGTATTAGCAATTCCAGCTCCAGCACTGCCATTAGCTCTCTCAGTGCAGACATCAAATTGCATTACATAATCTTAATGCAAAGCTGTCAACCAGTTACTTCATTATACCTACTGTATAGTATTCCCAGGCCAGGACTGTATTAACAATAGAGTTGAGCCAGAGAGCATAGATTTAAAATGTAGACAAAATAAACATTACAGGAATATTGCAATTATCCCCAAAACAAATATTAGAAATGCTTAAGATTCAGAGTTCAATCTATACTAATAGAAATTCACAGTAAGGTCATCAAAACAACCTCAACTGTGACAAGTAGTGACAGCCCGCAATAAACAAGCAAGTTAGCCTTATAACACCACCAGCTGCAGTAGCATCAAATATTTCTGCAGGTTTAAAGTAATTCTTTCTTCCTCATATGCTTTCTTTACAGTGAACTTACATATGAACAGTAAATACATGTAGTTTTGTTGAGCAGTGTATGTGGTATGGCTTTCTTCTAAAATAGAGTGGAAAATACAGGAAAAAATCGTTGTTACATTGAACATACACAGCTTTGAACAAAACCCTTGTGTCTTAACGCTAAGAGACTCCAAAAAAAGTTTGGTCTTAGCTATGATACAAATTGGATCACCTGTTTTTATAATGTGTATTTTGTCTTGTATTCACAGAGTTTATGATGATAAAATAACATATATCTTTAGCATGTAATTACATGTTCAACTGCCTATAGTGTAAATAGTGTGCCCTTTAAAAACAGTTACTGGCATATAACTAATTAATGAAATTATTCAGGGTTATTGCCCACATACCAGCAATATTTGTTACAGAACAGTTTAGGTTCGGGTTTAACCAGTTTGCAGCCCCCATGCCTTGCCACATTATTTTTTGTGATAACAATTTTATCTGGTTTAAGAAAAGTGCTTTTTAAGGAAAAAAAGCTACGGTACAAAATAAGGCTGGAAATAAACAACACGGGGGGCAAAATCCAGTCTTGGCGTCATGAAGCCCCGTGCAGCTACAAGGGAAGAGCCTGTAGTCCATCAGGCTGCAGGCAGAAAGGATGAGAGCAACTGCTTGGGGAGGACAAGGGCTAGGGGGGCAGGCGTTCTGGCAACATGCTTTGAGAAGTTGCACATGATCTCCCTTCTGAGTCCTGTTGGGAAAGGAAACATGAGCTGAAAGGAATCAGGAGCTTCTCTCGTAACCTGGCATTTGGGGGAGTCCTTGGCTGGAAAAGGATCCCATTCCTGCGAGTGCTGTTCTGCCCTTTCTCTCTCTTTCTGAGTTCAGACTGCCAATTTTTTCTCCCTTAACACCCAAGCCTCAGCCATGTGAGCTGAGGTTATGCCATTGGCCCTAGAACTGTATTTCCTTTGTTTGCATCAGTTTAAACAAATTCCTCTTAATGTAATTTAAACATACAGTTGGGGGGCACATGGGTGTAAACAGGTAGGTACAGCACCAAAGTGTTCACGGAACTGCCTTTGCTTACACCGAACGCTGAATTTGGTCCAGTATTTTTGCACAGAAAGGCAATGTGTAATGTTACTGCAACACGTTTTCTCTGGCAGTGTCTCACTGCTGTTGGCACAGACACAACTCTTTGATATTGAGTAGGTGAATGATTTTTCTTGCCAGCTTTCTATCTGTAACTTTGACTCCCAGTAATATTTGCTAGCTGTCATCAGTATGGCAGCTTTTAAGATTCATTTCAGTCATAGGCCAGCCGTTAAAACAAAGCTAGAGGCGGTGCCTGTCCTGACAAGTCATGATATTCTGTGGTGATGCACTTCTGCGTCATCTCACAATGACAGTATATGCCATGAGGAAGAAAAGCAAGGAGGAGTAGGCTTACGTCTGTATTTAGCAGAACGCACAAACACACATTTCTGTCTTCATTCCTGTGAACAAAATCCATCTACTGCACTCCGGAAAAGAACAGACTGCAACACTGTAAAACAGTCAACAAAATTGGTTGGGGGAGGCTGGTTTCAGGAAGGAAAAAGGTGAACAGTGATGAAATACCAAATTTTTCCTCCTACATCTTAAAAATTTTAAGACATTAAAGGAGGATAATTTCATACTGACAACTACCCATAAGCCACAAGAACCAACTTGCTCTTTAACTGCAGCTTGTCAACTGCAAGGCATTTTCTATCAAAACATCAACAAATGTGATTCAGCCCATAGGGCTGACTGTACAAATCCTATGTAATATGTTGCCTCCCTTCTTCTCTATGCTGATGTATTAGTCTACTGATTTACAATTGAGTACTGCAAATACAATGCCTCCTTGAGTGCCTAATAATAGAAATAGTATTCTAATAGTATTAGAAATATTATTCTAATCAAAACATGGGAGCTGAATTAGAAAGGTGCACTGTTTCCCACCTATGGAGAAGAGTGTGCCTCACCAACGGGAAGGGGTTGGTACAGAAGAAACCAGGAGGATATTTGGCTCCACATGCACACATGCTTTGCTCGACGTGCAGTTTCACACCACAGCCAGCTGCATGCAACAGGGAGTTCTGTTCAAAGGCGCTCCTGCTCCTTGTCCTCCCTCCCCACTTTGTTCACTTGCTCCTGCTCATATCCCATCTTGCTTACAGGAGTTGCAGGGCTGGGCAGGGAGCAGCTCAAACAGATGGCGGATTAGCCCCAGCGTTGGTTCAGTGGACTGATCCAATGCAATCTCTGGCAGAAAGATCACTGGATCTGATGTATTTCTTACTCCTGCGTGTGTGCCAGAGCTGCAGCCATCTCTGGCTCCACCTCAGGGACCTGACAGATGAAGCACCTTGCAATCCCGTTCCACCCCAGGCAGCCACACAGCTTAACTGGCTCCTTACAAAGTGCTTTGAAGATATATGGAGCAACAGCAATACTACTGTTTTAAGTATGGAGTATAACTTTCACCGTCTCAGAAGTGGCATAAAGGGACCTAGGTTCATCCACCAGCTAGATCCCGAAGGAGGACAGTGCCGAGCCTGGGCTGAAAGGCAGTGCCAAGACACGGTGAGGAGCCGTGGGACAGCTGTAGTCACCCTGAACCTCACCTAAAGCCAAAGAGCTGACTTGCATCTGTGGGGTTGACAATCAAGCAGGTATTCCCAGCCTTTGCTAAATTAAGTTAAACAAAGACAGCTAATTTTGTAATTTAAAGTGATGTTGTTGACGTTACACCCAGTGTGGCTTTTCTTTGAATGCTGCCCGTCAGCCTGCCCTACTTTCTGAAGGTTGTGGGGATGCTGTAATGAAAGGGATGCAAATATTTCATAATACTAGCACATCTTCATAAAGGTACTATTTCTGAAAATTGCTGATCATCACTCAGGGCCTGTTATTGCGAGCTGCAGCCCGAGGAATGCAGCTGCTGCTTCTGCTCCTTCTCACGACTTGTTTGTCCTGTAGCCTCCACATCCAGAACATTCTTCACAGGTCAGATTGTAATCTCAGGTGAATTGTGAGCAGCACCATGTACCTGGAAATGTCTGCGGAGATACATGATTATGCATGCTGTGTGCCCAAGATTAGAGCCTGGCCCGGCACCAGGAGTTAGGAAACTAGACCCTGCCCAGGAGTTAAGAAACTTGCTTACATTTGTTGTGTACTATTTTAAACATAAGAACAAAGAGGAAAATACTCTGCACTGATCCTTGCTGATGTGGAAAGTCAGACTAAGACACCTATTTATGTTTCACAATGTTGAGGAGTATCTATTACTTCAGGACGACAGTCGTGCTGAGCCTGTTGTGCAATAAGGATTTACAAGAACTTCGGCAAACTTACCCTCTTAGGTACTAAATGAACTTAAGCCTCCCCATGCTTACTACACAAAGTTCATTTTAGCACTAAGTTCATGGCACTGTTTGTCCCATACTTGCTTCACACCCTTCAGCAAGTGGCACGCCGCGTGGGGCTGGAGGCTGATCGCTGCTGACACAAGGGATGGTGTTCGAGCCAAGAGCAGGGATCTTTCCATAGGATTTTTTTCACAGGTTCTTTTCTTTTCTTTTCTTTTCTCTTTTCTTTTCTTTTCTTTTCTTTTCTTTTCTTTTCTTTTCTTTTCTTTTCTTTTCTTTTCTTTTCTTTTCTTTTCTTTTCTTTTCTTTTCTTTTCTTTTCTTTTCTTTTCTTTTCTTTTCTTTTCTTTTCTTTTCTTTTCTTTTCTTTTCTTTTCTTTTCTTTTCTTTTCTTTTCTCTTCTTTTCTTTTCTTTTCTTCTTTTCTTTTCTTTTCTTTTCTTTCCTTTCCTTTCCTTTCCTTTCCTTTCCTTTCCTTTCCTTTCCTTTCCTTTCCTTTCCTTTCCTTTCCTTTCCTTTCCTTTCCTTTCCTTTCCTTTTTTTCCAAAGGGAACAGAATCAAGCAATTAAAGCCTCAGAGTTTCCAGGAATACTGTTTAAATGGGGCAAACACTTTGAAGAGTCCACTTTCTTATGTCGGAGGCTCAGGGGGGCTCCAGGGGTGGTGCCCAGTGGTCCCGGGTCACTTAGAGGCAGATGATGGGGTCCAGGGAGGTGGCCCGGGAGCAGGCAGCTCTCAGTGCAGTCACCACAGCCTGGCAGGGCCACAGCCTCCAAATCACAGAGAGCAGCTACGCACCCACAGGCCCAGCTCAGGCACCTCACTGAGACATCTTAAAAAGGCAGACGGGGTGAACCCCAGCGTGCCGGAGGGAGTTTCCCAGGGTACAAACAGCAGTCAGGGCCTCCACTTCAGTCAGCGATGAGCGCAAGCCAGATGCCCAGCTTTGAAAGGTTTCTGGGCAAAGTGACATCAAGTCCTTGTAAAACGAGGTGCTGAAGTTGGGCTTTTAGAGGAACAATTAGTTGCTTACATAAATGACCTGATTTTTCAAATGTTCTGAACATCTGACAGTTCCCATGGACTCCAATTAGGGCTGCTGGCTGCTCAGCAGTTTTGGAAATCAGACCATTTCTTTGGATGCCTAAATATGGGCTTGGGGATGCTGGCTCTAGCCACTCCAACTTACAGATTCTGGTCATGCTGTTTCTGCAGCAGAGGCAATCCCAAGTTAAGGTGAACAGAGTTAGAAAAGGAACCTGACTGCACTTTGAAAATCTGTCTGGTCTGCTGACATTATTAAGAAATTAAATAGAAATTTCTGTATTATTTATTGATAATCATCTA
This sequence comes from Cariama cristata, assembly GCF_000690535.1. NCBI lineage: Eukaryota > Metazoa > Chordata > Aves > Cariamiformes > Cariamidae > Cariama > Cariama cristata. The sequence continues at coordinate 24,254 of NW_009616704.1, forward strand.
TAAGATAAAACAAAAGTGCACATGTACTTCACCCTTTGGCATTTGCCATTCTGATTGCACTTGGAGGGAACACCAGAAACTGATTTTGAAAAACTGTCCATTTAGTGTATGTTCCAGTTGTCCATCACAAAACACAATGTACTTTACCATGAGGAAAGACATGAACTTCCTTACATAACAAAGAAAAGAGAACATTGATAAATAAAAGGACTAGCAGGCGGTGGTCAGTGTTGAAACTTGTTCTCAGGTTGTTCTGCAAGACTTCCTTCCCTTTACCCCCTCCTCCTTGCCTTCCACGGGGAGAAATGCTCGGGGTAACAGGAAGCAACAGGCTTCAGAAACATTCTGAGAGCTACAAAAAATTTTGCATTCCCCTTCAAACTTCAGCCAATCTGAAGGAAGCTCTTATTTGCCATCAATAACATTTAATAGTCATTTAGCAGTCAGGTTAACCAGGAGTGAAAGTGCGCAGCGCAATAAGAGTTTACTCAGGTTCCTCGTAGCACTGGTGTGCATTTGACAAGCTCTGTTAAAGGTATTTGTACCTCTGTCCCTTTAGCAAGTCTTTTCTAAATATTTCTTGACTTCCCAGCCACTCTGCCAGCTCTCTCACCACTGTCTGTTTAATGTGCCGCCACGCTAAGCTGGAAATGTGAAAACGAGGTTGTGAGCCAATGCAAGTTGTCTGAACAGTGATGGAAAAGTGCTCTTGCTAGAGTACTTGGCTTAAACTTCTGTATTTGGGCCCCCAAAATAGGCATGCTTGGCAGGTTTGATGTTAAATGAATTACTAATACTGGCTTTCAGCAAATTTCCTGTAAGGCTTTTACACTGATTTATTCTCCTGGCAAGATTTTTCTAAATTCTAAAAACACATTTAGATATTATCACTAACTTATGTAACACTTACAGAGAGCATGGCAAGTAGTATGGAAAGGGAGCTAATTTTCATTTGTATAGCTGATAGAATCACGTAACTATACGTTTCCCCATGGCCTGTTTACAGGCTGATTCCTGTTCCCGTAATGTAATTATGCAGAATCTTCACCATGACTCACATAGGAAACTTCAAAGACAAAGAAGTTCATTCATTTGTGTGCTATGTATTTCCCAAATTTAAACAGGAAAGTCATCATCACAGCATACCTTGAGGGGAGCCCAAGTGATAACAGTTGCCTTCCCTTTCCCTGTAAGTACTGCTCGGAGTGTTAAGTAACTTTCTCATGGACATTCCAGAGAGGGTAATGTATAACCTACACCTTCACACAAGGCAAATAAATCCCTCCTTGCCTCCTATAATGGATCTCTGCTGAATAAAGACAATTCATTCTTAAACATATTTACTTTGAGGTGACAGGGGCATTTCATGGCCCATAATAGCAGTTTCATATAAATACCCATTTGCTCAGGAGAGCTTTCCCTGCAGTACAGTAGGTAATGCTGCTTGTAACACTATTTCTCTCTCTCTTCTGTTTTCATTCTCCTGTAATGTCTAAACACAGATTCCCCAACTTCTGGCAGATGTTTCTTCTAAATAAATAGAAGAAGAAATAATACTCTGGGCTTGGCTGGCATAAAGCTGTGTTCTTTGAGAAAAACCTCGTCATTTGGGTTTTTGATCCTCTGGATGAAGAAGCCTGGGCATACTGCAGAAGAATTAACCGTGTTGGCTACCCAGGAGCTCCGTTGCAAGAGGTTCAAATGAAACTCTGGCTGTACTCTCTGGAAAAAGGAAAGATTTTTGTTGCAGTGCTGAGCAGATCTTACTATTCAGAACAGTGGAATTTCTGTATTTTCTTCTTTTGGTCTCTGTCCCATCAATGCATTGAAGAGCTACATTTAGAATTTGATTTATTGTTCCTCATTACTGACGGGAAGGGGAATTTTTATTTTTTAATCAGAAAAAAAGAGAGAATACCCATTTTCACAAGACATCAAGAAATCGGGTTGCAGATCCAGAAGATCCCAGCAGTGCTACACATATACCTATAACTCATCAGTGATGTGATGCTCTCAGATAGGTGGCAAACTTTACAGACTGAGCCACTGACACCTGAATTTAAAAGGTACCTTCACTCCCTGAACTACCTCCACCTCTTTCTCATCTGTCCCTGCCTGCACCCTCAGTCCCACTGAAGTTCTGTTGGTTCAAAGGAGGGAACAGCTGGTGCGGATTTCCAGCAAGTAGGTTAGAGAGAGGTGTTGGGGGTAAGTATGGGATGTGCCTGTGTACAGGAAAGATCTTATCTCAGCTTTGATGTGAGGCCTTGAAAACATATTAATGGCAAAATATTTGCTTCTCCAACTCCTGCACAGATCAATAACTTTAACTTTAATAAACACATTAATGAACTATAATTACAGTTACTGACTGTTTAGAAATAACAAGATCAACCAAACTCATCCCAATAAAATCTTTCTGTCAAACATTTGCCATATATTTTCTCTGTAGATTATACACGAATTACCCACAGAAAGCCCACCTTAATGCTGTTATTCTAAAAGACGACAAAGTTAAGCATTCAGGATTTAGGAAATCCCAGCATTAAGGCTCCCTGCACAACCTTAATTCAGCCTCTGTCATACATATGTATTGTCATCATGTATGGTGACACAGTCACATAGAGGTTTCTTCTTACAAGACCTCTGCCTCATTCAATTACTTAGGAAGGACAGTGCCCTGTAACTCTTTAATATTTATTCTTTCCTTGTTCAGTACACTGTTGCCTAATGTGTTATTCATCAAACACTATTCAAGCCTGCTCTAAGAAAAAAAATACAAAATTTCCTCAAGGGTCTGTGGTGCTTATGATAATAGTGCTGGAGTAATACACAAATGTTAATGACAAATGTTAATGAATCATTTCACAGATTAAGAAGAAAGGGAGAGATATTCAAAGTTCATAAGCAATTTCAAATGTATGCAACCTGTTTCTTATGATTCTTTAGTGCTGTATTTTCAAAGCTTGGCTTCCACTAACTACAGCTGCAGTTGTGGGCATTCAGCATTTCTGCAACATGGTCCTACAGCCTCAAGTCAGAAAACCAGGAAATACTGGGAAATAAAATAGTGGCCAGGCCTGGGAAGTCACCTGGAAGTTGCATAGTTAGCGGTCCCATCTTGAATAGGCCTGCTTTACAAAACTGGTCTGAACCACCCCTAAATTGAATCTTTCATCACAAAGATTCCCGTATGGGCTTAAGAAAAGTTTGGTCAGAACTGAAATGTGTACATGAGGTCCTGATTGTGATAGATTGGCATTTTGTTACAAAAGTATTGTACAGAAAAATTTCCAAACATCTTCAGTTGCAGCAAAGACACACCAGGAAACCAAATTAAGGTTGCCCCAGCAACGTTAATTTGTTGGTATTTCTTAGATTTTTGAGTGCTTTAGAGTGCATTCTTAATAGTAATCCTTTACCAGTGTGTGTATGTGTGTGATCTAGATCCATATCAGTGAATGCAGACATGTTCGTATTTACCTATGCACATAGACATAGATGTGCTTGGACACAGTACTACAGAGGCTGTCAATATTCTTACTTTCATTCATGTGCTGTGATTAGGCAAGATAGAAATAGTATATAAACAAGCACATAATCTGCTACTTCTGCCTTTTTTTTTTAAACAACGACATGAATCATAGAATCATAGAATCATAG
>NW_009616705.1:0-22045 GCF_000690535.1 Cariama cristata
TATGTAAAAATGCCAGTGTAAATTTGAAGCAACTCTGAAGATGGCAATAAAATTTACAAAAGAGCTTTAGCTAGTAAAGGGTAAGAATTACATGTGAAATTGTGGAAAGGCTAACATGCAGTTTATGGAGTTTTACTGCACTATGGAGAGATTCTTCTTTCTGCTCATCCCTTCAAAATGTGGCATTTCACAACTACTGCAAAAGCAAAGGTCAGCTTTCCATGCAAACTTACTTGCTGCTCCCTAGACTGCTCGGGTTCAGGCAGGTGGCAAAGATACCACGCTGCAATCACTGCAGCTGTAGAAGAAAAGAAGAACTTTTCTTTCCCTCTTACACTGCTGTTGGCCTAGGGGAGCTTTTCTCTGTAGCTTTCTCTAAAACTTCAAGCAGACAGACATTTGTAAACCTCTGTGTAGTGAGATGAAAGGGAACCTTTTCTTAGATATTTCTTTTTCAGTTGGCAAGGAAAAACAATTCATAGTTTTGGTTTTGCATATTTATATAAAATATCATATTATTTCATTATGAGTAACCCAATAGGAAGCCATCATGAGGAAGTCAGCTTAAAAGAAGTGGGAGAGCCAATATGCCATTAAACATAGAGGGCATAGTCTGAAACTGCACTAGGGGAGGTTCAGGTTAGACATTAGGAGACATTTTTTTACTGAAAGGGTCGTTAGGCATTGGAATGGGCTGCCCAGGGAGGTAGTGGAGTCACCATCCCCGGAGGTGTTTAAGAAAAGACTGGATGTGGCACTTAGTGCCTTGGTCTAGATGACACAGTGGTGTTAGGTCGAAGATTGGACTTGATCCCAGAGGTCTCTTCCAACCAAATTGATTCTGTGATTCCAGTGCCTCAGCACCCTGATGGTGAAGAATTTCTTTCTAATATCTAATCTAAACCTTCCCTCTTCCAGTTTAAAGCCATTGCCCCTTGTCCTATCACTCCATGCCCTTGTAAAACGTCCCTCCCCAGCTTTCTTGTAGGCCCCTTTAGGTACTGGAAAGCTGCTCTAAGGTCTCCCCAGAGCCTTCTCTTCTCCAGGCTGAACAACCCCAACTCTCTCAGCCTGTCTTCATAGGAGAGGTGCTCCAGGCCTCTGATCATCTTTGTGGCCTCCTCTAGACTTGCTCCAACAGGTCCGTGTCCTTCCTGTGTTGGGAGCCCCAGAGCTGAAGGCAGTACTGCAGGGGGGGTCTGATGAGAGCAGAGGTAGATAATCCCCTTCCTCAACCTGCTCGTCGTGCTGTTTTTGATGCAACCCAGGATACGGTTGGCTTTCTGGGCTGTAAGTGCACATTGCCAGGTCATGTTGAGCTTCTTAACAACCAGCACCCCCAAGCCCTTCTCCTCAGGACTGCTCTCAACCCATTCTCAGCCCAGCCTGTATTTGTGGTTGGGATTGCCCCGACCCATGTGCAGGACCTTGCACTAATATTCAAACGCAGAAATATAGCTTGTGTAGACAACCCAAGATTAGTTTTCAAATGGTATTGTGGTCACGATGATACTATAGTAGTAGGGTTACAGGCTCTGTCAGCCATCCAGTATGTACCAGTTTACAGCCCCATAAGTCTGGTAAATAAATATTATAGCTCAAACCAATCCTTTTCAGGCATGATGCTGCTGTTACTGGTATCTCAACTAGTTGCTTGAGTTAGCACGGGTATAATTACAACAGCTACACTCACGTCTCTGAACTACAAGTTAGATATGACCTCAAAGGTTAAAATGTCAGCAGACAATTCAACATTGTTTTGTAACTGTTACCTGATGCAGTAAAAATTGGAAACACAACCCTAAATTTAGTTATATGTTATATATAGTATTTAGATAGCTCATATAATATTTATAAACTATCAAATATTTTAATATTGTTTCATACAGGACTTAAAAGTAGAAGTTGCATTGCCAAATCACTACAGATGTAGTCACTGTAAAGACAGTCTTTCAAATTACTGATAGCTGAAAAGAATTGAGAATAGTTACAGAAGATCTAGAATCCTCTCTCAGTTGTTGGGTTGGTGTTTTTTTAAGAATGAAGATTGAAGTATATTTATTCAGGCAAGCTGTGTAGTAGTTTCTTTTTCTTCTTCTTTAACTTGGTCTTCTGAACTCTCAGATAAAACAAGAACTGGTAGGAATTTGCATCTTCCTCAGTTACCAGCTCACATTCCAATATTTAGATGCTTGTCCTGTATCCAAAATTGTGTTAGGTAGAATTTTTAAATGTACACGAAATTTTTAATATACATGAAATTACTCTTTCTTTCATTGTGTATATTCATAAATTTCTCATAAAATACATCAAAGATGTATAAAATATTTTTTGTTAACAGCAATCCAATCCTGAGAAAGATCTTGGAAGAGCAGAAGAAAATGTATTGACATTGACTGTCTTTCATGAGCTGATCAATTTTATCTGGAACAAGTCCTGAACGAGTGGAAAAGGCTGTGGCTGTGGTGAGCTGTTAAACAGCTTTAATCTTGTGATTTTCAGTGGAATCTTCCAACTGTGAGTGCATATTACTGATGCTATGAAGAAAGGTAAGCAGTGCCTAGCCGTGGGAAGAACTGGCTGAAAGATGCCCCCTCTTAATGTGCAGACTTCATCTGCACAGCTTGTAGTAGATGTCTGGGATTGAGTATAAACTTTGTGGGGGAATAAAGTGTAAAAGTTGGGAGAGACTCATATAAATTTTAAATCCAGTTCTGATGTATAGGAAGATTAATGAAAGTACAACAATGTTATAAGAGTAGAGGAGTCAATAACAGGAGAAAGAAAATAATGGTATTGTATCAGAAATAAAGGTAACAAGGATGGGATAACAGTTGAATGAGTGTTGCAGTACATTGTAAAGAAAGGAGAAATGGTGATATGGAGGAACTGGGATCAATTTATTTCAAAATCTCTTTGGTGAGGAATGTAAAAAGTATTATTGGGATGGTGCTTGTATCTGATAGCCTAGATTGGATTCAGACATGGACAGAGAGAACACAGAAGTGCGTGACTGTGAGAGACACATCATAAATACAGACTAAAGAATTAAATGCCAGCAATAGCTGTATGACACATGTGCTCTAGGAAGTGATAGCTGAGAAGTTTCATTTTTAAATAGTCACTGAACAAACAAAAGGACTTTTGAGGTTTTTTTTAGAATTAGTTTAAGACTATTAAGATAAAGCTGGTTATAGGTAAAAATGAAGGATAAAATCATTGCAGGTTGAATCAGTTAAAGTAATTATAGATCAACACACACAAAAAAGGTCTGCAACAAAGGTTTTCCATTTCATGGGTCTTAGAAATTAAAAAGCATTGAGATGATAATTGCACTGGGGATAGTTCTGAAACTGTAGTTCAGCCTCAACTTTCAGTACAAAAAATCCCCACAACTGTGCATGGTGCCAAAAGTAGGATGACCAATGTGAATTAGGGTATTTTAATTACCACATCTGACCTGAAAGGGAAAGCAGTACGGAAGGAATGTACCTTTCATGGTGATCGTAGACTCTTTATTCCAGAGTACGGAATGAACAGGCAAACATGGCGGTGGCCCAGTAGTAAAGACTTTTAGTGATCATTTTCAAATTGTGGATAAAGCCACAGGACTGAAGTATTACAAAAGAAACAGTAACCTGAGAAATTACGAACTTGTAGCCTGACAAAAACAGCACATAAAGCTTGCAAACAAATCCTGAAGAAAATAATAAAATCAGAAATAAATGGAAATAAAATATAATAATACAAAATGACAAGAAATTAAATGTGTCATGGGTTATGAAAGTGAAGGATTAACCAAATTACTTTTCTTTAATAATGTCTTTTCTAGAGAGACAAGACACAGTAAAACTAATCCATTGGGACTTCATTAATGCCAATTAATCCTAAAGCCATAGGATAAATTATTAAGTAAACAGTAGTTGTGAAGTAATAAAAGAACGGTAAGGTAAGGAACTGTTTGAAGCAAGACAGTGGTGTTCAGTGGGGAGCTATAATACCCAAGAGAGCTGACAACATGAATTCGTCAGTCAGCCTTGGGATTTATTCTTTTTGCTTATTTACTTAGTTTGCTTATTTACTTGGGCATGCAAACAGTACTTAGGATAATGAAATTTCCTGATTATACAAAACTGAGAGGATCAATACAGAGGGCCAGGACAAAAGAATATCAAAATGTCTTACAGAATTAGATACATGATGTTGGAAGGTAGTAATAAGAGAAGCAGATGGACCATAATTATTATAGAATCATAGAATGCTTGGAAGGGACCTTAAAGACCATCTAGTTCCAATCCCCCTGCCATGGGCAGGGACACCTTCCACTAGACCAGGTTGCTCATTCAAAATAAAAGATGACTAGTGAAATGGCAAACCTGTACTGTACGAGAAAACTAAAAGAACTTAATCTGGTTGTCCTAACAAAATGACACCTGAGAGAGTCTATGATATATTTCTATAAACAGCACAGGAAGGTAAACCCATGGGAGGGAATTGTTATGCGGCTGGAGCATAAAGGCAGAAGCAGGTCAGGGGATGGAGTGTGTTTTCTGTGGATGACACAACAGCTTTTGAACTTTGAGTTTGAAAAACTCCTGCCAATATTTGTCGTCATGTAGGTTATCTTTAGATAAAAAATAAAAAAGATAGCAAGAATGATGTTCCATACAATAATACATGTGCATGACCTTGGTTTGTGACCTTACTGGTATACTTGGGTTTTTTTGCCACATGCCTATCTTTTTTGCTTACAACTCCCACTGGGTTTATGAGGCCTGTAAGACCATGTTCTCTTTGGGAAAGGGACTGCATCTCTGCATGTTTTATGATACTTTTTGAAGCTAATCAAAAAGTAGAGAAAAGACAAAAAATGAGCAGCACAGATATAAAAAAATTCAAAATCTCTTTAGTCACTATTATAACAACAGCCAACATATGGAAACTTTATTCTCACCTTTCAATTTCTTTTCTCTGTCCTCCAAATGCTACCACAGTTGGAACTGCTGCCAGAACTTCCTCTGCAACAGCTCCTGCTCTTGCAAATGCAGTTAGCTCTTTGTTAGTGAATGCAGAAATTATTTGTGTAGAAGCAGAATATTTTAACTCTCCCATTCAACCAAAACCAGAACGAGCTCAAGTGTTGTTCTGATATTTAAGATTTCTTAATTTATTATACTGAATTTCCTATCTACTTTGTTTTATGATAAAGATTTATAAAAGAATCCACATTTGACTTCCAAGGCAGAAATTTGATGAAGGGTATCATGACAATGCTTGCATTGCATAAAATATATTAACTAGCAAAATGCATGTTATCTGCTGCCAAAAAATGAGGCCAGATTTTCAGCTCTTCTATACTTTCATCATTTTGGAAAGCCAAAGGAGCTGACTAAGATCCATTACACTTAGAAATACTTGCACTGCCACTGTCAGGCAGTTCTGGTTTGTGTCAGGACAATTAGTTGCCTGACAAGCATGAGAACGTTCATGCTCCCAACACACAGTGGGCTGCAGGTGAAGTTACAGCAGAGTACTGATGTGCTATGAAGTATTAGGGACTCTGCATGCCAAATAGGGTTGGGAATTTCATCTTAGCTGAAAGGGCAAGGCTTGCCAGTGTCACTGAAACTCAGTAGCCAGTTGGTACCCTGATGCGCCTCTGAAAGTTCTAGTCAAAAGCAATTATATTTCTAAGGATGAAGTCTATTTCTCTCTCCAAGTGGTCTGCATCCACTTCTGGTGTGCTGTTTTCAGTAAGTTATTGGGAGTTGAGCAAATGGCAAAGGGACAATCTGAGGTAGAGTTCATGGCGTGCCGGCTGCCTGGCTGTGTCTGCCCATGTCCTTGTGCTGTCCCTGGGGGTAAAGCCCTCCTCGCCTTGCGGTCAGAGCCCACAGACAGGCCTTATCACAGGAAACCTGATTCACTGCAGGTTCGTGACAGCACTTACTGTCAGTTACCTGTGATGACAGCAGCTGTGTTGTTTTACTTCGTTTCTGTATTCATTTATTTTTGCTGACAGTACTCGGTTATTTTGGTGTAGTTGTCATGGAATCCAGTGCAGAAGGCAAAGGTAGTGCTTATTTACCCTTTCACAGAAGGGTATGTTACACTTACGTAAACTTTGTAGCAGTATGGCTGAGTCTGTGGTGGAGGCACTGCACTTCTTCAGCTGTACCAGTGTCATTATGCCATACCTTTCTGCATGTGGGCAAGGTCTAAATTCACTAAGAGCCAGATTGCATTTTTAAGTCTTAGAGACACCAAATGCGATCACAGAAGATATAGCTTATCAGTTAATTCAAAACTCACACTTTTTGTGTACCTTTGAGAAGAGAGCTGATGAGAATCCCAGAACAGGACTGAGTGCCAGGATCACAAGCATTAATTTCCAGCCTTTTGTAAAACTAGCTATAAATCCAGTGAAAAAGGTAGCCACTGCCTGAAAGAACATTGCCTTTTCCTTACCCCTGTTCCTTCATATTCAATCACCCTTCGCTCGGTGAAAAATGAGCTGGCTGGCCGAGCCCGGAGAGTGGTGGTGAATGGAGCTAAATCCAGTTGGCAGCCAGTCACTAGTGGTGTTCCCCAGGGCTCAGTTTTGGGGCTAGTTCTGCTTAATATCTTTATAGATGATCTGGATGAAGAGATAGAGCACACGCTCAGTAAGTTTGCAGATGACACCAAGCTGGGTGGGAGTGTTGATCTGCTGGAGGGCAGGAAGGCTCTACAGAAGGATCTGGACAGGCTGAATCAGTGGGCTGAGACCAACTGTATGAGGTTCAACAAGACCAAGTGCCGGGTCCTGCACTTCGGTCACGACAACCCCATGCAACGCTACAGGCTTGGGGAAGAGTGGCTGGAAAGCTACCCAGTGGAAAAATTCTTTGGGGGTGTTGGTCGACAGCCAGCTGAACATGAGCCAGCAGTGTGCCCAGGAGGCCAAGAAGGCCAATGGCATCCTGGCCTGTATCAGGAATAGTGTGGCCAGCAGGACTAGAGAAGTGATCATCCCTTTGCACTCTGTGCTGGTGAGTACTGTGTTCAGTTTTGGGCCCCTCACTACATGAAAGACATTGAGGTGCTGGATCATGTCCAGAGACTGCTCCCCGACCTCCCTCAGAACCAAGTGGGTGGCAGCAATTCGTGCACTGCACTGTGCCTTACTCTCTCATGGAGGTTACCTACTGAGAGAGGAAGGAAAGCAGCAGAGAAAAGGAAAAAGGATGAACAGGAAAGTTGTAGCAGGAAGAAGAGAGGCCAGCTTGCCAGGCAGGCAGGGCTCATGGCAAAATGGGAGCTGGAGAGTGCAAGGAGATGATGAGGAGTGAAGGATGTGGGCAAGGAGGAAGAGCAAGAGTTGGGGCACACATTGAGGGAAAGGCATGAGAGCTGGCATGGGAGGAAAACAAGGTATCCTGACACACGAGAAAAGGAGGAATAACCCTCCCTCTGAGCTGCTGGTATAAAGGTTGTAGGTTTGCAGGAACCATCTGGCACAGATTTGAGATTAGAGTGGGAAAATGCAAGATGCCTCTGACTCACACAGTGACATTAGCCTAAAGACATAACAAAAACTGAATTCCTTCACTTCCATGAAATATTTATCATGAGATTCATCTTGGGCTAAATATTCGAATAATCTTTAGAGGGCAATTGTTTGAGATCTCTATTACAACAAAAGTATAGCCATGAAGTGAATGAAAACTTTCCTATTACACAGTCATTTCTTCCTCCAACTTTCCCATCAGAGCATAAGAAAAAATTTCTATAGAAAAATTCACTGACATACAGTTCAATAAAGAAAAACTTGCTGGAGAGAAAATTAGAGAAAAGTTAGTTAATTATTTTTATTTAATCATATGACGATGATTTCCTTCTGTAAGCTCCTATCCCAACAATGCCGAATGAAGATTAAGAGCAGTCGACTACCTGGCACCTTACCTATCCTCTATCCATGTTTAAGGAACTGGAGCTATGCAGCACATTGCAAAGCATTTCCTGAAACCAGAAGTGAACATTCTGCCTGTAATATAATAAACAGCTAAAAACCTAGTTAAATTGAGCTAGTCTACAATCACTACCCTGAATTCCAAATTTCAAATACAATATTTTCTCTGGAATGTGTGCTGATTCTATGAATATTTATAAAACAATACACTGGAGCTATAAAAGCCACCTTATTTAATAGTACTCCGGAGTACTTTATGAATGCAGGTTCATAAATAAGTAAAGTTCAGAAAATTAATGAATATGGTATTAGGCTCTTCCTTCCAATTGTCCAGGGAACACATTTTTATTTAATCAATTCTTCTTGCCAGAGGTTAAGGGTGTAATTAAATTGTATAGTCATCTACATGTGAAGCTAATCAGGAATGAGCAAATCTGGAATGTGCATTTGGCACTTTAATTTCAGAATAAATGTGCCTTGTTCTGTTTTGGCTCTGCAGTAAGAAGTAATCATAACAGCTTTTCAGAATTAGATACTGCACTTTGTATTTACACTTGATTTAAACCTAGATTAATTTTCCAGTGCAAATGCTGCTTAATAGAAATCAAATGATAAGACAGAGGTGGCAACACTTAAGAGTTTGGCTCTTTTCGGGACACTTTGAGGAATATCATTATACCTCTGTGTACCAGTAACAGTCATTCTTATCCAAATATTCAGAGGGAGTAGTTAACTGATTTGAAATCAATACTTTACAGATAAGTTAGGTGATTAATAAAAGTATAATGCTCTTTAATGAAGAGCATTTGGCTGAACAATGCAACTATATGAATATAGTGTTCAGCTCTTTGCCCTCTGTATCTTGTCTACTTCTCTGTCGAGTAACAAAGTGGTGTTGGAGAAGTTGTGGGAAATAGCACAGAGGTCTTTGGAGACGTTTAGGAAATTCCACATTCACATAATGTGAGCAAGGTTCCCACTGGTTTAGAAGAAAAGGATAAAGTTGATGATGTTTGGACAACAGGGACTCTTTGATGCATCTTTTTGAAATATAATTTATATGCCTAAACTTAGCAGCAGAAAAGCAGTTTTTCTGATAATCTTATCCTTATATCAGTCTGAAAGTCTTTTTTGTTGTTGTTCAAGTAAGTGACCTTTAATCATAGTCTTTGGAACACTTTTAATATCCTTCTAACATACATAGCAGTTAGTAAATATTGAAATGTTTAATAACATCTGTGCTAGGTTATATATTTATTGCACCTGTTGGGTTTTTTTTTGATAACTGGGGCTTTATTACATGTTTTAGTTTACATACTTAGCTTTGTTTAAGAGCTTCTTCCGATTTCAACGCACAGCAAGACACATTTTGTTTCTGTTTCTTTTACCCTTTCCCATTAATCCATTTATTTAATTCCTTCACCCAAATTGTAATACTTTAAAGTGTTTCCTTTAAACCTGGCATAGCAGTTACTTAGTGAACTGTTTGTAACAGCACAAGAGATTGGTTGGAAGAAATACAGAAGTGGTCAATATTAAAGCCCTGTTGCTTTTCACAGTAGTGAGTGCGCCAGTGGCACATACGACCCACAGCACAGGAGCAAACTGCTTCCCTGGGAATCAACACCTTGATGTGAGTTGCTATTCTACCCTTTATTTTTTCCAAATACAACTCATTTTTTGTTGCATAAAAGCCATATTTCAACAATACCAACTAGGAGCTACAAGAATTCTTATCTGAATAAGTAATATTTTCTGAAGTAATAAAGCTGTCATGTCACCAAAGTTGATTATAAGGGGGAGACCTGCTCCATGGAGTATTGCCATGGTAAACGCCTAGCACCATAAGGAGTTTATCCTGCCAGCCCGAGTATTGAAACTGAAAGCGGAAACAGAACTGTGCTGAAAACTTCTCTAATTGCAGCAAATGCATTGGAGTGACAACACAGTGTTAACAGTGCAGAAGAAGGCAATAAAAAGTAAAATAAGAAAATTTTAATACATACAATGGTAAAATCGTAACATAAACCAGTAACTTCTTAATAATTGTTTTAAAAATAAAATAATGGCTTTCATAAAATATGAATAATAAAATATTAAAAACGTATGTTTAAACAAATTTTGCATTGTTTAACTGTGCCCAATTGGAATTTAAATTGATGATTATAACTGAAATTTAAAAAATAAAGTCTAATAATATAATAACTATAACAATTTATCCACTTTTATAATATCTTAGATAGGTCCACACTTCAGGCTAGTGGGTCTTTACTGCTGTAAGCAATTTCAAGGTCAATATATTTAAATCCGTGTAAAAGTGATGTCTACTGTTTCTATTTTAACATTACTAATACTTCTTATGAAACAGTAGTCATAAAAAACCTAAATATGACTGTGTACTAAGGAGAGTAAGAGTTTCATCATGCATTTTGTTGTACAGAAGTATACAAATGGAAAATAATCACTCTGGGTTTTAGTCAGCTTGCTGAATCCAAAAAATTTCTTAAGTTCAGTTACTGGACCTGCATGGAGGCAGGAGCCATGAGCTATCATGTCACCACAGGGACCTCTAAACAGGCTCTCAGATAATTGTGAGGTACCTTATCCTCCTTGTAGGGGCGATGGCAAATCACTTCTCATGCCCTGGAAGGGTCATGCCTAGGAACGGCTGGGTCAAAGCAGGTTGTTCCTGTCCTCATACTCCAAATGAGAAAGAAGAGAAAAAGAAAGAGGAGTAAAAATGTCTTTCTCATTACGTAATAATGAGTATGAGTCCTTGAGTAAAAACGTATCTGCAGATGTGTAACAGAGTGGATGTGTTCAGCATCCCATGGCTCTCAGGAGGCACCCATGTCAGTGTGCCAGCCTGGGGTACTCCTGGGAGATGCCACTTTGTGCATGACATGTCTGGCCCTGCTGCCAGAAAATAGGCGAGAGTGCTCAGACCAGTCTGGGGATGTGATTTCCAGGGCTACCCAAACCAAGAAGAAAGGTTCAATGGGTTTTTCTCTCTGAGCCTGTACTGATGGTCTGAAAGACATAGCTGTGAAATAATTCCTGAAATGGATGAAGCTGTGCTCTTTGGCGTGTAGGTGGCTTCCATGGGATGCACCTTTAGCTGGGTGGTCTTTGAAGGAAAGGGGTTTGCTGTGGCTGTTACTTCAATGAAGCTGCCCTGGCATTTTAGGTCAGTCAGAGCAGTTTAGTGCTTCTTGTCCTCCATGTAGGGAAGCAGGAATTACCAACGTGTGTTTTTCATTTCTCCTATGTATGAACTTTTACTGCTAGTCTCCCATAGGTTTTCAGAAAATGGGGAGAAAATGGGAGTTCTGCTGAATGTAATGCCAGCACTGGGAATATGGAGAGTGTGATGCTAGTTGTCATTGCTCCTATATTGTGCAGTAGTGGTTTTCTCTTGCTTCCTCTGCAGGAAGTTTTTGTTTCAAATGCTGGAATTATCCTTCAGGACATAAAGGGGCATTAGTTTTTCCATAGGTATTTGGGAAACTTGGGAAATCTTGTCACTTAGAAAAACTTTTTTCCTAAAGCTACCTCAGATTCTGCTAGATGCAGATTTGACTTAAACCTGAATAAATTCTACATCTGCTACTAGTTAAGCACGAAATTGAATTACTCTGTTAAATCTTAATACAGTTATCAGTGAGACTGAAATAACACAGAAGTTGCCCTATCATTTAGTTTCTAAGCTACTTCAAATAGCTCATGAGCAGTTTCATTTGAAGTCCTCGAGAAGGCAGGTAACTAAAGATGTAATAAGAGAAATTCTTATGGCATGTTACGAAAACTTCTTCAGATAATTGCGGTCAAGCCCTGGAACAGGTGCCTTGAGACACTGTGGAACTGCAGCTGCTGGAGATTTTCCAGACTTCCCTGGACAAGGCTCTGAGCAACCTGCTCTAACTTTGTTGTTTAGCCTGACTTTGAGAAGGACATTGGGCCAGATGATATCCTGAGATCCCCTTTATCTGTGATTACTCTAATTATGTAAAATGCAAAAATATTTTGGTCTGCATATAAAAGAATAATATTAATACCGTGTGTTTCCAAATCACCTGTTTAAAAATGAATGCAATTGTATTGTAAAATCTGCTGTGACTCTCTCCTGTTGTTTTCTGGATATGGACTTGGGTGGGACAGTGGCTGAGAAGAGACTAGTCAGTAATTATTATAGTACTGATAAGTTACAATCAATTGCAAAAGAATAACTGGAAAATGGGAGCTAAGATTTCCTTGTTTCTGACAATGCCTTTCGAAGAGTATTCCATTAGGCAGCTACACCAGGTGCTTATGAAAGTACAGCTAGTGTGGGAGATAAATGTTCTGGCATACCCTACCCTTGTGCTGGGGCTTTTCTTTTTCTTTCTTTCTCTGCCTCCAAACACATTTCAGGTCCATGTTACACCCCTCTCCCCACTCATCTGTTAATAGACCTATGTGAACTTTTGTTGGACATAGCTGCAACAATAAAAATCTCCAGCATTGGCAGGGTTTAAGCTAGTTTACTCCATCTCCTGTGTCTGCCTTTTCTTTCCTTTCTCCTCCATTTTCCCTTCCCATTGCAGATCTCTGAGTACTCTATACTGTAAACAATGAAGTGCCTTGAGTATAGTTCTGCAACATGAGTAGAGATACATATATTAAAATAATAAATTTTGACCATTATTGTAGAATGGGATTGCTAAACATGCAAATATCATGAAAATTACCACTGTAAACAAGCTGACTGTATTCAGTTTCTCAGATTTCTTCCTGTTCCCACTGCTAAAAAATTATTATTGTATTTTAAGTAGGAAGAGCACTTAAAACATAAAGCAAGCCTAGTGCATTATTAATACAACTACGGTCTCATAATTGTGTTCAGACACCAGGAGGAGATACAGGAATGTAAAATAAGAACTTTCAGTGTAATCTCAGTGCAGTCCTCTGAACACTGGCAAAAATATTTTCAAGAAGTCTTCTGGTTTGGTATTGTATATTAATATAGAGTCTGTTAGGGAAAAAACCCCATACAGTCCAGCTGTAGGTTACAAGTTACCTAAGTAAGACTCATTTAAAATTACAGCTCCTATGAAAAAGTATTAAGAATGGCTGTAGCTAAATCTACAGTGGGATTTTGATAATATAGCAAAAGTCCTTTTGCAGACTTTGCTAGTGTCTTCCTATCTACACTCCACTTTTTTATCTTAAAGAACAGAGTGGGAAGTTCTTTGGTGATTAAAGCTGTCAAGCCTTCTAGCCTAGGCTAGAGCCTAGTGGTGGGTATTGGCAAATTAGGTGGGTGGGCAAATCTAACAATACTGCCAGTTGTCTGTCAGAAACCTCTCATATCTAAAAGTACTTTGATTTCAGATCATTAGACTGTAGTGGGCAGGCTGGTCCCTTTAATCATAAGATTCAACCTACAGAACTGAACTTGGAAGAAACTAGTATATTATAATGAGAAGTAGACTGAAAGGAGGAGAAAATGAAACAAACTTGGGGAAGGTAGAGGTGGTGGTGGAAAGAATGCAATGCTTTGTGATAGTCAGAAGACTTGTACTAGAAAGATGAAACGAACAGGTAGAATTTCAGAAAAATTACTGTGAGTTTGCAGGGCAGTGCCCTGCTCTATCACAAGATACCCTGTGAGTTATTAATGTGGCTTACAGGGCTCGAAGATTATCTGTGTCAACCAGTGAGTGTTAAAATGATGTAGGAGTTTTGTTTCCACTTCAAAAATTCAAAGATTCACACTGGAGATTTCAACTTGAAAAAATGTCGGTTAAAGCACTAATCTTCAGCTGACTCTATTATAGTAAAAACCTTGGGGTTTTGGTGTTGGGTTTTTTTGGTACTAAACCTGTATTCATTGCATTGCTATTATGAGCTGTACCAGTTTGAGATCAGAAAGTGACAATAATCAGTCTTTGCTCAGAGATAAAATAAACTGTTCTGCTCACAGTTGCCAGTTTGGGATTAAACTGTATTTCTCTAGCTTGGCCATTCCCAGCAAACTGGAAGGCAACATGCCCAGTAAAATAAGCAAGGTAATCTTCAATAAAAATAGGGATCTTGTTCAATCAGCAGTGCATCAGACTTTCACTGGATATTCTAAAACATTATACAATTTTGTATACATTTGCCTTCTTCCAAAATATGCCAAGCTCTGAGAATGTTGTTAAAGTCTACCCCATTCACAGAGGGAAATAGGGTTTTTGGTTGTGGGTGAGTTTTTTTTAATAAATTCAAAGAGAAAAACCTGAAATATTTTACTTTTACCTGACATATTCACAGCTTTTTAGTACAGCAAAACTAGCAGTGATAACAGTAAGCTTTATTCTGACATGTCACAGACTGCAAGTTGATGAACACTAAAATGATAAATTACCATACTTTCTTCCATTGACAAATTCAGGACAATTTGTTAAAGTTTTAAGACTTTTTGCCTAAATCAGAAACAAAGATCTTTTTAGCATGAAAAAGGAGGAAGATGAGCTTTAATAATTGTCCTTGATCTACAAATCATCAGAGAGGAGACATGAGAAGTTGTTATCTGAATAAACTGAGATTTCTCTCCAAATAGCCCATATTCTCCAGTTAAAACTAAGCCCATCCAGCATGTTTTAAAGATGTAGGTAAAATGTCAAACTCTTTCCACTGTTTTGCAATGGGGCTACTCTCAGCTCTAAAAAGTTCAGTGTCAAATCAAATACTAGTCTTTCTCCTCCTGTCATTGGTGCAAGTTACTTTAAAGGACATGAAGCACTATGCCAATCAACAGTTTCATAAACTCTAATTAATCCTAACTGGGATGAGTCACTGTTTCCACTTCTACCATGCACACAGGTGAGATTCTGGTGCCTGGAAGTCCCACTGCAACAGTCCTAAGCCCTCTCCAATAAGGTACATGGGGATTAGGTGTCTTATAGAGCATAATGTGAGAAACAGTGCATTACAATATTATGCAGTTCTTTAAATCATGGAATCTATATTCCACCATAATCTGTTTCTTTTATTGAAACAGGAACGGGGTAGAGAGGAGAGTGTGCAGGACTCCTGACCCCATTTAGCCCTCCATTCTAGTAAAAAAGTGACACTGCTTTCAGAGAACTTGGAGGAGCATGTAACTTAGCTGTCCTTGAACTACTCTGACTTCAATTCCCAAAGTATTTTGTGTCAGCTTTTTAACAAAACAGGATAGATACATACAGTTGTCATTGACTTTTTGCAAAAGAATGAGGGAAGCAGACAAATTTTCAATAACCCCAATAGAAATTCTCAATCATAGCATCAAGGTACAAGCAAAGATTTCTGCTCCTCAGACAGGGTTCCCCTGACCTAGGGGGTTCAACTGGATTTATCTGTTAACAATTTATCTATATTTAGATTATTTATCCATATTTAGATAGAGATATCGACACATTTTTACATCTGTATTTGTCTGTATTGTATGAAGAGAATAATGGATATCAAAAACTTTTCCAAAAAAAGGAAAGTGTGTTGTTATTCTTGTATTGTTCATCAGTAAAATTTAAGCCTATGCAGTTAAAGGTAAAACATTAGTAGAATAGAATCATAGAACAGCCCAGGTTGGAAGGGACCTCCAAAGATCATCTGGTCTAATCTTTCATAGGAATATTCTGAAATCGACTGCTATACTTACTATTTGCCTTCAGATCCATAATCCTGATATGATACAGCAATATTATCATCCTTTCCATTTCTGTAAGACTTTATTTCATCTTCAGAATGCATTTTAATCTGTTTGAGAAACAAAGTACCTCAGGAAAAACTACCAGCAATATTTAACTGAGAGAATGCAAAGCTAGTAATCTGAAAACCTATATCCTGATGTGCAGTTTAAAACCAGCTTGTCTTCAGTTTTTAAGCAGGACCCTCAGTGGTGTCCTCTGCATAACCCTTGGTAATACGTAATTTCAAAGCATGCAAATTTCTGCAGTTTAATTAATACAAAATAAACAGTAAAACGTGTTTTAAACTAGAATGAAATTTCACTGTATGCTTTTGCTTGGTTTTTAGTATTCACTATTCAACATTGATAATCTGTCTTAGACAAAATAAATGTGCTGACTTACTAGGGAGGTGATCGTAATCTGTTTTCACCTGTTCTAGAAGGTTATTCAGCAGTCAGTAGGACTAGGTTGGTTAGGACTGAGCAGTGAGGTTGGGCTTTACTCAGTTTGCATAAAACTCTAATGAGGAAAAACTTTCAAAAACTGGTGCATGCCAGCCTTTCGCAGCTCCCTTGGCGCATGCTAGGTCTGCAAAGGACTATGTGCAAACTCTGCCTCCAGAAATGGAGTGCTCAGCAATGAATAGTTTTGAAGAGCCTGTTTTATCATTGCCACTCTGAGAAGCATCTGAGAAATCTCCTCTTAACTCCTCTCAAAGGAAGTCTCTTTGTTCATATTTTCATCATTCCTTGTAAGGTTCACAAGTAAACAGAATGACTGAAAAAGCACCATTTCCTGGAGCAGACCGTCATACTAGGCCAGGAACCCACCATAAGCTGTTCAAGGGAAGGTGCTCTTGATATCACTCTTCAATCATTCGTGATCAAACTGAATGGGAGTCAGTGTGGTCCCTTTTGGATATCTTGTACCCTACAACGGAGTTCATTTGCAGAAAATCATATACTTTCTGTAATGGCAAATGCTCATAAAGACTCTTTAGCCCTACTCTTGTAATAAGTAACAGATAATGCATGTAAGTTTTAAAATAGGATTTAAACTGTGCTATATTTTATCTCCTGAATTAGCTCACCTCAAAAATTTGTCAATGGTTGAGTTTATATCTGGAGAATCAGTGTTGTCTTTACAGAGTTTGATAATGTTGGTTGAGAAGGGATGGAAAGCTTAAAAAAAGAGTTAAACTCCAAAATCTGAACAGTCAGAATGAGGTTTGGTGATGTGAGAGCTCTTAGGAACTTGGAGGAACTCCGTGTTTTCCTTTCATTATGAGTTCTCAGGGTGGCCTTTGAGGGCCTTATAGCAATGCAGTGGCAGGAGGAGGTGGGAGAGGGGAAGGGGAGAGCTGCTGCAGCCCCCTCTTTCATCAGGAGTGGGATGTTCTGTTAGAAGTGTTTCAGCATGTTCTGTTAGAAGTGATGGCTTGTTGGTAAAAGTGACAAAACACCCCTCTCTCTCCTTGGGGAGACACAACCCAAGGCTGATTCCTTGGCTCAGGCTGTCAGCCAAAACAGGATAAAAGCAGAGCTCATAAAGTATTTCTAAAACATTCATTTTGTCATATTCCAGTCGTCTTTGAGTTGCAGGATACTTCCATGTACTCTTTGGACAAAAGTTTAGGAAGTGATTTTCAAGCATTATTTTTATGACTATTTTCTTCTTAATACAGCTTGTGATGTATTGAATGGCTTTGACATACTGGAAGCCACCATACAGAGTGGATCTGTTTAATTGGTTGGATCCACAGGGTTGACCATGATTTTTGGTGCACAGAATCACAGAATGGCAGAGGTTGGCAGGCAACTCTGGAGATTGTCTAGTCCAAACCCTAGCTCAGGTAGGGTCAAGTAAAGCAGGTTGCTCAGAGCCATGTCTAGTCTAGTTTTGAATATCTAAATGTAGTCTCCACAACCTCTCTAAGCACCCTGTTCCAGTGTTCAACCACCATCACAATAACAAACTGTTTTCTCATGTTCAGATGGAAGTTGACCCATTGCTTTTTGTTCTCTTACTGGATACAACTGAGAAGAACAATATGTATGACCATAGATTGTCACCCACAATAAGAAGTTCATTGGTGTGTTATTGAGAACTATTTTAAGTCAGCTGTTCTCTGGCATGGACATCCTAGATATATATTTTATTGTGATTTAAGGACTCATAATAAGCCTGACAATCTGGAACACATTGGGAGGAACTGGCCAGCGGCTCATTTGATCCTTCTTCTTGATGAAACTCAGAAACAAAAGTCCACATCAGTTTTCAGATAGCTGTAGTGGAAGAACAACTGTGCAATAGCAAATGGATTTTCTAGGTCAAATGCAATTAAGATAATAAGGTAAAGCTAAGGAATTTGCTATGATCAAATAGTATAACATAGCTACCTCTATAAACATAGAAAACATAATTTGAGAAAAAATTGGTATCACAGTGTTCAAGTATCTGTTTAATATGTGAATTCCCTAATACAGACTTTCTAAAACAACAGATTTAATGACTTACTCTGTATAACAGTAAATGTATAGAAAATTATATTGAGACGCCTAAGATATGTAACCTCAATCTGTAGGCCAGAATCCAAGTAATTGGCCAGTTTGACAGTTATTTGTCATCTCTGAAACTGAAGTCAGTAGGCAAAAACACTTGAAAAACTTGAAGTGATTACCCCTGAACCGGTCTTACTGATATGCAGGTATTCTGAAGCTTAACATTTGCGATACACTTTGAGTATTTAGAAACAAAAGTTGTGGATGAAAATGATAGTCCAAAACTTTTGTTGACAATCTGAGACAGAAGTTCCTTTTATTTTCATGAATATTCTGATGCTTTTGGATATGTTATGGGAATCCCAGCACAAACACCTAAAAGAGAGGTTTACTCTGTCCACAAGGAAGAGACAGATAGGGGATTATGGGCAGGTGGACTGCTGCTATTCTGATGTTTGTAGATGATAGTACAATAATCGTAGTCATGGCCAGTGATCAACTGCACTAGCAGCTACACACACGAACTCCTAAAGCTGGATGAGCAGGAGCTGCCAGAGAAGGCCGCATTAGTGCTCCGTGAGGCTTCTCAGAAATGTCAACTCTGGTTTTGTGTATCAAGCACGAAACTATTTACCAACTGAACTGATGTACATTTCCTTGACAGCCAGGAGCTGAAAATTTTAAATTATGTAGTTATATTAAACTTTTTTTGGATGAGATCATATTCTCAGAACAATTTTCCTTTATGATACTTGTGAATATACTTACAAGACATTTCTTCTTGTGAAGCATTTCATTCTAGAAACAGATTTTTCCTCAGTGTAGAGCGATAAACCATCTCTGTATCCTCATTGCAGCCAGTTTTACCAATTATAGAATTAAATTATTCCAAGATTATTATTTTAATTTAGGTGACATGAAAGTGCATTGTACATCTGTTTTAAAGTCTGTGATATATTAAATTGAACCAAACATTGGATTTCCTGTCCACAGCTGAAAAATCAAGCAATTATGTAATGCTGTTATTTCCTATTAGCAGGAAATACTAAAGTCACCTAGCATAAAATACATAGCACAAAATACGTGTTGTCTTGCAGGTAAAAAGTTTCACTTTAACATAACTGTAGCATTTTAATACCCTATTTTGTAAGTTTCTGTATTTGTTCTTTAAAAATTAGAGGGCACCTGAAATTCAATGTAGAATGATAGTGGTGTTGAACATAATGTCTCTTAAAGAAGGAATTCACTCAGCAAAATGGAGCTTAAACTCTATATCTGGAATCAAATTACCCAGACTAAGTGAAAACCTCATTGCTCTTGTAATACTCAGAAATATTTTTAATACATGGGAAGACTCTTCTTTAACCTTCTCCTTTATCTTAATGTATTTTGTGTCAAATAAGATTAAATTAGGGAGAAAGAAATGAAAGACCTTTGATTTAAATGTTAAGATAAACATTATCTACCATCACTGATTGCCTCCAATAGGACTGCTTAATGTAGTACAATCTGGGAAGAGCAGTTAGTTTCTGCTGCCTTAACCTAGGTCTTAAGAACTCTGACTTCAGTAGATATGGTAGCAATGTTGTCAGGACTGGAGACTGAAACAATTTCCTTAGCAGAAAACAGAGTGGGGATCCTGGACAGTAACCAGAAGCTCATAAGAATATTGCTCTTTGGGTTAGACAGAACACTGCATATATCGAGTTGAACAAGATATACATGAAGAAGAAAAGAAAAACAAATTTCTAAAAGAAAATGCAGATTAACTTCGCTAGTGTCTGAACAAATGAGGCCATCATGTGGCAAATTAAACACATGGCCATGGAAAGAAAAATCATTAATAGTATTGGTGATAATGCAGAAAATACCCACATTCCAGCATGAACTCAAAGGAAACTGGTGTGAAAGTTCAGACACAGAAATTCCTCCTAGCTTTTCATTTTTTCATGAGGAGTTCCAGAGAAATTTTTAAGGATATTTTAGGAATTCTTTATCAAGGAAAAATTCTTAGATGGAAATCACGTACATTTTTTCTGTCTTTAAAGTCTCCTAAGTAATAATGGAAGAATGAGAGTTAAAAGGAATAATCATGTCTTCAAAGGAAACAAACAAATTTGCTGGTCAAATTGTTTTTCCATCAAAGACAAGAACAAAAGAAAACAGGTAAGTGATTGAAAAGGAATACAATAAGACTGCATCAATCAACATTCTGGAGAGCACTATTAGTACATTGATGAGCCTAACTGCCTATCAGTTAGGCTGTGTGTGTATAAATACCTACACGTAGATAAGGCAGATCATATGTATAAATCTCAAGGAATCAGAAATTGCTATGACGGAAGTGTGGAATACTGATTAATCAGGCCAGTTTTAAACTTAAAAACAAAACTTTACTGTATAGATATTCTTTAACAATATACATTGTTAATGGTTCTTAATAATTATTAATCACTATTACCACATATTCAAAGCAGTTCATCCTTAACAGTCATCCTAAATTAGCAACTAATATACAATACCACAGAGCTGATGCCATGTAATTAGCACTGATGGTTACAGTCCTTGAGACTCTTAGTCATCAAGGTGATCAGGTTCAAGAGCTCTTCAATGAAGGAAGCTAACACTGAAAAGGATGCCTGCCTGCCTGCCTGCCTGCCTGCCTGCCTGCCCCCCTCCTCCAAGTCCAAATTCACGATTTTCACCTTTTATGAAATATTGCAGTCTTTAGAGAGTTCTTAGCCCTTGACCTCTGGCCCCTCGGACTTTGGGAGACTCACAGATACTACTTTCCCAGGCTGCAGCAGGTGCCTCGACTTGCCCATCAGTTGGGTTTTTTTTCGTATCTGCTGCTTCTTTTCTGTGTTTTACTTAAAGCAGTCTTCTCCCAGCTCTTAAGGTTGCACCTTTTCAATGATCTGTAACTGACCATCAGTGAGGTACTTACAGTTCTGGGACCTTTGTTTTCAGCCTGCGCCCATATTTTCAAGACCTTTGCTGTCATCCCAGGCTAAAACTCCACATCATAACAAGCGACATCTGGCATCAAGCTCCAGCTGACCTGCAAGTTCTCATAACAAGTTGATAACAAACCTAATAGGCCAGGACTGACTGTGCCTTACACAAGCACAGTGAGGACAAGGCTTGAGGTTTGCTTCTGGCAATAGCAAAACTATTTCTACTGAGCATGAAACTGTTTACAGGTTTTTTACCAGACATGCCTGATTAGTGTGATTTTGACAGAGCTCAAACCAAGCTAATATTAATTACATTTGGCTTAGCATGCTTCTACTTCTATGAGTGCAATAGGCCTCTGCTTTGGCCACATAGTAAAATGGTTTGAATAATGAAAACTAGTAGTGAGAAACTGGTGCATATTTAATTATTATTTCTTGTTTTCATAGGATTATGAAAGGCAGGAGGAAAACCAAAAGTATCAAGACTGACTACTGATATTGAAATAATTACAGTGACAAAAATAGCATTATTGAAATAATTACAGTGACAATTCAGAGATAAATACTGCCTTTAATTTACATGTCACATGACCCACTTTGAACATTGACCAGAGAATAGTAGATGCCTTTTTCAGCCAGGAGCTGCTGATGGGTCCCTTGTTCTACGACCTTGCCGTTCTGAAGCACGGCAATCTTGTCAGCATTTTGGATGGTGGAGAGGCGGTGAGCTATCACGATGCAGGTGCGACCTTCTCTGGCTTTATCCAGCGCTTCCTGAACAATCTGTACAATGAACAAACCAAAAGGTGAACTATTCTGGCAGCTGTCATGAGATACACCTCAGCTGCCATCTGTGAAGTAAACTGTAATATGACAGTGAGGGAAAAGGAATATCTGTGGCTTTAGCTTCCTGTTTTATCATAGAATCATAATGGTTGGAAG
>NW_009616706.1:0-7177 GCF_000690535.1 Cariama cristata
GCCCTGTTTTAGCCAAACCAGGACAGTTTTGTACCAAGTCTGCAAGGCCTCAGGGCTAGAGGGTTGTCAGGCCTGCTCTGTCTGAACTTTTGTTGACCTGCCCGCAGGTTTGTTTTGCTTGATTTAGCTGTGACAGCAATTTCCCTAATTGATCAGGTGCCTATAGCTAATTTGTTCTACTTTTGAGAGCAGTACAACCATAGTTGCAATAAGCAGTTGCTCTGCATAGAATGAGACATATATGGCTCTAAGACAGTGACATAGTGTAGAGAAATACAGATATGGTAGGACAACAGAAACCCAGGAAAGTGGGGACACACAACATGGTGCAAAGGTGTTCAGGCATAGGGGTGATAAGAGACAGTGCACAGACTTGGCACCGGAGACACCGCAACTGTGAATAATTCATTCACGGTCGGCTAAAGAAGTGCAGACCTGGAGCTGGACAGCATTGGTTTTAGGGGTAACAAAGAAAAATCCCCTGTATCTGACATATGTAAAGGGCACCATACGTAGTGAATTTTGATGTAACATGGTTTACCAAATGGTAGTAAAACAGTATTTTATTATTTTCATTGCATTAAAATATTTTAGAAATAGACGTATTTATTTTATAGAAATCTAAGAACATTGAAGAATAGTTCACATTCTGCCTTTCATGTGTATTTTTTTGGTGTTGCAGAAAAATTTGTCTATTATGAACCAAATTATGTCCTCTGTTTCACGCAAAGCATTGAGTCACTATGAGTACTCTAGAAGGTAGAATTGAGTTCTTTTGTGTAAGAATAAACAGCACTAGCTGCAAAGATGATAAACTCACCTTCACTAAAAATAATGGTTGCATCCTAGGCATGCAATTATTTACAATGTGTGATTTATAAAGAGATATTAAAAAAAGAAAGGCGATAGAGTTTCTCAGTTCTTCTTAATCTTCAGTAAGTTACAAGTACCAATTCCCTTAAACTTACTTCAGAAAAACAAAGAAAAGAACTTTAAAACATATCAGTTATTTATTTTTGATGTAAACTTGGCTACATAAAATATTCTTAAGTTTTTACAACTCAGAATTGTTTCATTATGCTACCTAATAGAAATTTAAATTTATCAACCTCTTTCCTAATCCCATAGAATGCTTACTTTAGTTAGCATGTCTTTTACTTTTCATTGAACATGTCAACATGAAAAAAATATTAGACTTGTTATATTTCAGTGATCAGAAAAAAAAAACCCACAACACTATATAAATATGGGATACCAATATCTAGATTATTGGATAGTAAAGGGAATTATATCAGAAAAAAAACAATAAATATCAGAATAAAAACAATAAATATCAGAATAAAAACAATAAATATGTACAGTCAAAACAGTAATTTATCTGATTTTCTTGTTCTCACAAAGATGTGTTAATCTCCATGTTCAGGATGAATAGAAGAAGAAATAATGGGTTTAAGTGCAGCAATGGAGATTTCTATTGGACATTAGGAAAACTGGAATAGATTGCACAAAGCATATTACAAGTGTCTAAAACTGAAGGCCTTTAAGTGCAGTCTAAAATTACACTTTACAAACATGAAATAGGTAAGTTTGATCACGCTATGAAGCAGAAGTGAACACTCTACAGTTCTTTTCCAGATGGACTGTATAATGCTGCGTCATCTATCTTTGATCTGCCCTATACTGGTCTGTGAATGCCAGTTTCATGGGACAGCTGCAAATCAGTCCATGAGAAATGCTGGGTTTCTTTGTTTGCTTGCTATTTAACTTCAGCCTTTTTTTGGAATAAACCCAAATTTTAGAAAGCTTCCCATGAAGTTCAAACCCTATTATTGAGTCAGATTTAGTGCAGAGCTTATGTCTGACACCTTCTAGGGCAGTGGCATTCCACAGTCTCATTACTTTTAGGCTTCAGAAACACTTCAGAAATCTTCCCAAGCCCACAGTTGCCTTATTTTCTCAGCAGCTACACAGCAAATACAGCTCTTGTTTCTATTTAAGAACTTCAAGGACAGTGTGACAGGAAATCAAGACGTTTATGATTAACAAATGATCATCTCAACCGCAAAAAAGACTAAGCAAAACAAATCAACAATCCTTTGGCCTTAGACAGTCTGTGAAGTTAAATTCTTTTAAAAACCAGTAAAATACAGGACAATGGCACTCCAATTATTAATTTATCCTGCTTTTTGTTCTGTGAGATAATGATGGCCTGATGTCTAGAAGCCCATTCTACAATCTTGATTCTGATACTGATGCATGTGTCACTGAACTGCTACTTTGCTAAGAAAAGTGTATTTTTCTATTACTATTTTTAAGTCCCAATATTCTTGATTTCAGTCAGTAAAAATAAATTTTTCAAGATTCTTTTTCTAAAATCCAGCAATGAAGTAAACAACAATAGTACTGTAGAGATTTTTTTTTTTTCCCCAGATGCAAGGTGCCAGTGTAGTTTTTCAGATGTAAGGGTCATTTTGCTCTTTTGTTGGTGGTTTTTTGTATGCGTCTTGGCATTAATGTTTGCTTTGACATTGGAACAGTTCTGCCATAGAACATTTTAACAGATATGCTAAAATGGAGATTACAAAGTGAAATCTCTGAGAAAGCCACAGAAAAAGAATTAGTCATGCTAAAGTCTTCGCTTTGCTTCACTTCACTTAGATAAAATAAATTGAAAGACTGTTATAGAGATTGTATATATAGTTCTCAGACTTCACAGAAGAGATGAAAATGCCAGGTCCTGCACTTGGGTTACAACAACCCCATGCAATGTTACAGGCTTGGGGAAGAGTGGCTGGAAAGATGCTCGGTGGAGGAAGACCTGGGGGTGTAGGTCAACAGCCGCTGAACATGAGCCAGCAATGTGCCCAGGCAGCCAAGAAGGCCAACAGCATCCTGGTCTGTATGAGAAATAGTGTGGCCAGCAGGACTAGGGAAGTGATTGACTCCCTGTACTCAGCACTGGTGAGGCTGCACCTCGAATGCTGTGTTCAGTTTTGGGCCCCTCACTACAAGAAAGACATTGAGGTGCTGGAGCGTGTCCAAAGAAGGGCAACAAAGTTGGTGAAGGGCCTAGAGCACAAGTCTTATGAGGAGCAGCTGAGGGAGCTGGGGTTGTTTAACCTGGAGAAAAGGAGGCTCAGGGGAGACGTTGTTGCTCTCTACAACTACCTGAAAGGAGGTCGTAGTGAGGAGGGGGGTCGCTCTCTTCCACCAAGTAACCAGCGATAGGACAAGACAAAACGGCCTCAAGTTGCACCAGGGGAGGTTTAGATTGGATATTAGGAAGAATTTCTTCACTGAAAGGGTTGTCAAGCATTGGAACAGGCTGCCCAGAGAAGTAGTGGAGTCACCATCCCTGGAGGTATTTAAAAGAGACGTGGCGCTTAGGGACACTGTTTAGTAGTGGACTTGGCAGTGTTAGGTTTCCAGTTGGACTCAATGACCTTGAAGGTCTTTTCCAACCTATATGATTAAATGAGTCTATGATTCTAGTGGGTGGGACAAAAGGTGAATGTATGTGTCAAATTCCCAAATTGTCTGACAAGGTTTGCTACATCTGAACTGTTAAAATGAACTAGTAAGAGGTATGCTATTCTCGTGTTTAATGCAGACCTCACCTATCACGCACCAGTGTTTGGAGGTTCATTACAAGCTTAATTGTACCACTGATTCTCCGAGGATTAGAGTATATATTTTTGGCAGCAATATTATTTATATCAATGTTCTCTGAAGGTTAGTTATTTCTGGAAATGGAAATGATATCATAATTCATTCTGGGCCTGGTTCCACCACCTTTCTTCCTACAGAGCAGAAGCCTGAAAGAAGCCTCAACAAATCAGTAAAGTCACTCATAAATAACATAGTATTCACCTTGAATGAAAACAGAAAAATCAAGTCCTTTGCTGTGAAAATCCCTTATGGTTTTTTTGATTTCACCTTTACATTTCACCTACTTGTTTAACAGCAGCATTTTCTACTGGAGATTCTCCAAAACATTCATGGCAGTTAGATGTGATTCTTCATGAACGATACAAATGAGAAATGCTAAAGCTACTTCTTGCCTTTCTTATCAGAAAGAGTAATTTCAGCAGTACAGAGGAAGGCATTGTGAAGTATGTTGTTTTCATTTCCTTTGAAATGCTTACATCTTATTCTGAGTCTCTTTACGAAAATCACATGTCAGAAAAGCAAGGAAAAGGCAAGAACTGGCTATTGAGTTTCTATTAACATGGCATCAGCCTTAAGTAGAAGTGAAAAGGGCAGAAACAGTTCTGGGTGGAAGTAGAGAAGATGAACAGCAGAAAACTTGCAAGAATAAATTACTATAAGCCTTGTGTTTGATTTTTTTTTTTAAAGCTAAATATTCCATATTTATTTTCTCATTCCTTTAGATTCAACTGGAAGAATTAAATCGCTGTCTTGATGGTATTATTAAATCCTGCAAATCTAACCCATTATCAGGAAGCACTGGGCAACAAGAACCATTTTTGGTCTCAACACAACTACTGAAGCCTGTCATCTGGAAACTCAGGTTAGAACTTCTGGCCTCAATAGCTACCTTTATAGTAAGAGTTTCATGTTTTGGCAAAGAGAATCTGTGTATGGAACAGAAAAGAATATATTAGGAAAGTGATTTGCATTGTGGGTTCAAAGACAGAAAAGTATCTATTATGTAAATATTTTGAATAACATTATATATATATGTGCATATATGAATATATATCTATTCTTGCGTATATACCTAAATAGTGATAAAAATCCCACTTCCATGTTTTGACAGTAGCCTCTGAATTTAACTGTTTACATGCTGATGTAAGTTCTCAGCAGACATCATTACTATATCACTGTTATTATCTATATCTGTTAAACCTCATCAGAGTTCGGTGACAGTGGTTAGCATACTCTTAGTTTTCACTTGTAAGTCTTCCTCTAAAGCACTACTCAGAATTAACTAAGCAGTAAAGTTTCATCATTTCATGAAGATCTATTAATTTCAGTTTCATTTAATTTTTAGTAGAGTAGATAGACAGCGAACTTATTTATTTAATTTTCAGTCTTTCCAGTTTAACATGACTCTTTTGTGAATGTTTACATTTGAACTAGCTGTTTCTTACCAAAAAGTCCTTTTTATATCAAAAGAACTTGCATGCTTAGAAGTAACAATCATGAGAGAAAGCATTATCCTCTGTGATCCACTTACAAGCTCTTTCTCCCAATTTCTCAGATAAGTTCAACTATTTTTAACAATATGCATAATACTTAATGTCTGTACTGGTATCATAAAGTCAGCAGATCAATTGTGGGCTGAAAATTTAAGCACAAGATCTCTTTGAAATTATATCTTCATAGTACTT
This sequence comes from Cariama cristata, assembly GCF_000690535.1. Taxonomy (NCBI): domain Eukaryota; kingdom Metazoa; phylum Chordata; class Aves; order Cariamiformes; family Cariamidae; genus Cariama; species Cariama cristata. The sequence goes on from NW_009616706.1 coordinate 5,355, forward strand.
CAACAACAGAAGAAAGCAGAATGATCCTTCCTTTTCTGGAAATTCTACCTTTGTGGATCTTGGATAAATAAGATCTGTATTTAAGAAATTTATTTCTATTCTCCCTCAAAACTTTCACTGACATATGAGAATGTAAAACTACCTCTAAACCTCAGGACATAAGGTTTATATGAACAACAAGTGCTAAAAAGCCAAACTGAGTGAGAGGAACACTTCTGTCTTCAGAGTGACATATTCTCATCAAATAGCACATTGGTTTCTGATACAGCCTCATCCATTGTGACAGCAACAAAACAAATTGGCAAAAGTCCTATAGGTAGTTGTAAAGGAAGAAGAAGCATAACTTGCCTAGTAAGTTAAAGAGATTGGAATAAAGGCCTAAGTCAGAGTTTCACTTTAAGACTGGACAGTCCATTACTTGAAACTAAGAAAGTTTTTTGGCAGTAGAGATCACCAGAACTTGAAAAAAAATATGAACTTTAAATTTAAATGTCAAATTGAAATGCCTACTATGTAGACATTGACAAGTCGAAAATCATCCTATATGCCCATTACAGTTAATGGAAAGCAGCAGACATTTCTATGACAAACATGACTTCTGTTAGCAACTTAATTCTGTTATTTCAGCATTGATGTCAGGTACCATTTGAGATCCTCTGGGATATTTTTGACATCTGCATAGGGGTTGCAGTTAAAAATACAGGACAAATGACTTTCTAAACTGGCAACTAAAGCTCAGGTAGGATGTAATAAAGTGCATTTAATGTCATTAGACATCTATACAGAAGTAACTGAATTATCTTGAGGTGTATTCATGAGGATGAGATTAACTAAACCTTACAATAGCATTTCTTCTTAAGGACTGTAAAGAGACTCTATAGTGATTAGTTCAAGTAAAGATGTTTGCCATGTTCGTGTCTACATCTGATTGGTAAATTACATTCTGGTTTATTCTGAAGGGAAAAGATAGTGATTACTGTGAAATAAATGCATAAAATGAAGAAGTAATTGAGATAAGGAAACATACAAATCTAAGCGTAGAGTAAGTCTGAGAGTAAAAGAATTACATTTAGGTGTCTATAGTTTTGTTAGGTATCTAAACTCCCTATATAGTTGATGAACATCTGACCCTTAAGATTTTATAAACATTCCTATGTTAATTTCAGTGTTTTTCTGCTTCTTGGAGAGTCTCTTGACAGCTCTTAGTGAAGTGGATGAAGAGTGTTACTTATTTTCATTTGGTGATTATCTTTGCTGACATATGTTGTCTTCTCAGGCATGGCCAGGAGTCAAAGAAAACATAGGTCAAAGTGCACTTTTTCTCATTAGGCTAATCCTTGTCTGTGCTGGGTCTTAAACCATTGTCTTAGGGACTTTAGCATCGAATGGATATCTGAAGAAAAACACCCTACTGCAAGGGTTGGAGGGGAAAAAATGTTGAGATGTTACTTGAAAGTGTATAGAGCCCAACTTTACATTGGCATGCTTACAAATTATGTCAAACTCATATCAGCTATTATCATCTTGATTTCCCTGACTTTGTGAAAGACATTAGGCAGACTCAATAATGTGGTTTAAACCCAAAAGAGAGTCAGCTTTGCCACATTCATCACCATGCACTGTGTTTGATGAAATCAGTCAGTCTGTCTGCTGCAGGACCTTAGGAGTTCAGTCAACAGATAGAAACACACAGCCAAATAACACAATAAATAAAAAGAAATGCATGTTTGTGACTTCAGGAGCTGTAGCTGGTATTAGGAAGTAAAGCAATTTTGTCTGATACAACCATATAAAATTGCCAATTGTTTTCAAATTGGGGGGGG
>NW_009616706.1:7385-25237 GCF_000690535.1 Cariama cristata
CCTTCAGGTATCAAAGTATCAAATAACTATAGACAGATAACAGATTGTAATCCAGAGATGATGTTAGGTTTGTTAAATTGAAAAAATTCTGTCACAAAACTCTTCATTGAGGGTGGGATTAATTTCATTCTTTTACATGTTGAAACTTGAACTAGTTGCCCAAACTAGCCATAATAGAAAAGGTAGGTCTACCTATGAAGTCACTGAGCCTGAACAAATGTAGTCATCTACTTTAGGATGTGATGAATTGCACTGTGCTCTGAACTTTGCTAGGTATATTAACAGATTCTGCTCACTACAGAGTAATTGCAGTACTATTCAGGGATACCTCACCACATCATAGTTAGTGTAGGTCCTATTTAGGTAGAATTTCTGCTGTATCTCTTCTCTCCTAGTTGTCATGTCTTGATAGTGTACAACTTTTAGAAAATAATTTTTCAGATTGTACACAAGCTTAGCCTGGGCCTCTCCTGCTATGTTGTTTGTGCAGTTATCAACCATATGTCACTAAATTATGCATTTTTATTTTCAGAGCAAACTGGTCATGATGTCAAAAACATGCAGATGCACTGATGAGAAGTACTGTTATAAAAAGTACAAGGAAGATAGCCAGTTTCTAAGAAGTAATTCTCTCAGAATTCCAAGATAATGTTAATTTCTCACAGGTTTTCATACCAAAGAGGGGAAAGAACACTGCTAACCCACACTTTATGTAAATCTACACAGACAGAAGCAGACATGTGCATGTTTGTCCTATTTAAACTTCTGGTTGGATGGATGTGAGAAGTCTTTCCCTGTACATATGTGTTCCCATCTTAAGTGTTATAGCTGGCATTTAAACATCTCTGTATAATTGTCTGTGTCCTTTTAGACAGACAAACCTTTTGCATTCTTGAAGTCTTTAATTAGAGGATTGAATAGTTTGGACCATGAGTTTACATACCATTCTTACTACAGAATGATATAAATTGTAGCAAACTAGGATGACATGGACAATCAGATAAGCCTGGTAATTTAATCTATAGTTATTTCTCTAAAAATTCAACTGAAATTGCTCTTCTGGGAACAGTTAATTTTTTTTTTCTGATGTATACATAGAAGACATACTGTCTAAACTCTTGTCATGGCCATTTGATTGAAAACAGAATAAAAAGTTTTCCAGAACCTACCACCCTCCATCTGATACATACTTGGAATTTTCTAAAAATTAAGAAAAAAGGAGAACCATTTCATTTTACCTCTTTATTTAACTGGGTAAGACAAGTTCTTGGACTTGGTCTCAGATTACAGCAGCCTCAGTCTCACAGTTAATTACTCTAAATCTGTTACTGGATAAATGCATAGTCATGCTTTTGATTCATATATTCAAGTTCTCCAGCTGCCCCACGTCAGTAGTACCAGGACACGTTCTATCAAGACAGGTGACAGGTATCCCACCTCCAACTTCCCACAGAAGCATCTGTATACCTATGCATTCATAAATGCATAGGTACAGAATGAATAAAACATTTTTAAATAAGAGATAATTGAATGAATAATCAAAATTTAAATGTTAATAGACAATAATTAAACAAAATGTAGAGTCTGGTTTGGCATCCCCTACTCTACAAGGCTGTAGAACACGTACCGACCCATTGGTGAATTACTTCAGGAGTGCAGAGGGGCACCAAAAGGGGAAAAGGGGGCATGAACAAGTTGGAACATGCCCAAGAGCTATGGACCCCTCCTGAGAGGCTCACTAAGGGGCCCCTGTTGCAAATCCTGTCATATGCATGCCAGACCTGTTGTCGCAGAGGCATGCCAGTATTTACTGCATAGAAGATGAAGTCAAACAAAACTGTCAGGGAAACCCTCCTATTGAGTCATGAAGTTCAGAGAGGATCCCCTTGTTTTCTAAACTCCTTCTCAAAGAGGGGTTTAGGTGCGTCTGGATCCACTTCTATTCTCAGACTTGGTCAACAGTTTATGTTTAAGGATTATATACAAGGTGCTCTTAATCAAAAGCACTCTACGCCCCAACAGACATTTAGCAAACACAGGGTCAGGATACCAAGTGGAATTTAATTACTACATGGCTCACTCAGGAATTCCTAAGCTTTGGAGCAATGATTTAAAATGCACGCTCACCTATAAGATGAGGGCTCTCAACCTTGAGGAGTTTGCTTAGGTAGCGTCCCAACATAAGGGAAGAGTCCTTTACTGCAGACTCACTGTTCCAAGGAGGACCGACTCAACATGGCCTCCCCCCTCAGCAGGGCTCCATTTGTAACCTAAGTCGAATCTGATCTGTGGTTATATATCGTCAGTGGTCTAGAAACTTCTCTTGACCAAGGCGTTTGCTTGGCTAAGGCCCCATCTGTTGACCAGGGGCCTCCACCTTTCCTGTCCCCTGACTGAGGTGTATACATGACCCACCCTGTGTGGTCATGGAGGGGGGTGCGGGTGGGGGGGGAGTGCACCTGCCACACCTGTGAGCTGGTCTGAGAAACCCTGGCATCCAGGCTCAGCCCAACATGGTACCCGTGCAGTATTACTGGGTGAGACTTCGGGCTTTGCACAGTGGTACAGAACATAGGCAACACTGTCTGTGAAAACAAGAAACCAGAACAAAATGCCAACTTCAGATGAACATATGCATGGAGACAATAGATAAAAGACCCTAAGAGGTTCCCCTAAAAGACCACACGAAAATAGAAGTATGGTCCCATCAGATGCAAACTGGATTTGAGGTAAGTGTCATATAGAGAGGGTAGGTCATGTCGAGGGAGCTCGCTTTGCCCGTGGTTTTGGGGGATCTTTCAGGACCCAGAAGATCGTTGAGGGGTCCAGGCTGGTGCTCTATGTGTTTCCTTACACTTAGGGCAATGCTGCAAAGAAGAGTCAGAAGACTGAGCATGCAATCAAGTCTGTCATGTTAGACAACAATTACTTGACAATTATAGTGACAAAGGATGAGGAAAATGCTGAGGTACTTAATGTCTTCTTTGCCTCAGTCTTTAGTAGCAAAACCAGTTCTCCAGGTAACCAGCACCCTGAGCTGGAAGACAGGAATGAGAAGCAGAATGAAGCACCCATAATCCAAGGGGAAATGGTTAGTGACCTGCTACGCCACTTGGACACACACACGTCTATAGGGCCAGATGGGATCCACCCAAGGGTACTGAGGGAGCTGGTGGAAGTGCTTGAGAGCCCAGCTTTACCCCTCACCCTCAAATGTAGCAGAGGTGGTGAAGGAGACAGCCCCATGGCTTCCATGGAGCGTATACAGCAATGGCAATGGCCAGTCCAGAGGTTTGAGTCTAGGCACTATGTAGAAGAGTACAGATCTGTTAGATGAGATCAGGTAGTACTTTGTGAAGCTTGTGAAAGATTTGTTCAGGGTGTAGAGCAAATTTGTAATCATTTACTCCAGTTGTTTGAACCTCATGATTATCCTTAGCTCCATCTTGAATCTGTCAGTGTGTGTGACTCTTTGTATTCTTTCACTATTGAAACAATATGAACACTGCAAAATTTTTAGCCTGCGTCAGTACTCTTCTACAAAGTAAGAGCGAGTTGTGTTTCATTCAGATTTTCTGACTTACTATCAATATTGTAAAAGCTATTGTGGGTGGGGTATGCAGACCCTGTGCTCTGTCCCCCGTGATCTATCCCCCATTCCAAAATCATAGACAAAAAGCAATGCTATTCAATTGATCTAAATAATAGCAACAACCTCTGTTTTGCTCACAGTCACAGAGCTTACAGCAGAGAGGGATCTGACAAATGCAGCATTGTTAAGCAGAGCAAAACAGCTGCATGACAAACTGGGATGGTCTGTGCACGGGAAGGTCACACTGAGTGGCATCCCCTTGTCTGAGAACCTTCTACATATTGATATATGCATCATCCTCCTATCTAAAGAGAAAAGGGTTTGGGGGATTTTTAAGCTAAACAACAGCTTTAGATATCCTAAGACCCTTATCCTTGTTTTACATGATGAACATTATTATGATGTTAAGGATGTCAGCAATGTTTTTAAGGTGAGAAAGTTTTGTGAGCTTTGTTATATACTGTATAACCATGTTCATAGCTTCATCAACAAAATAATATCAGCTTGGATGCCCCAAAGTTATTTTTGAGAATTTTGATGCCCTGATATCCTGCTCTGGGATAGTCAAAGCAAAGGTATACCTGCCCTGTGGGCCCCTTTGCCCTGTGCTTCCTGTGTAAATGGAAAAAAATGAAAAGCAAGCTATTCTTTCACTTACACTGCTCTTGTGCTGAAATGTGCCAGGCCCTCTGCACCCACAATGATGAAGAGCAAGCCCTCATGGGTACCTGGTCTCCCTGGGAACTAAACAACGTTCTGGGGAAGGGTTACTGGGCTGACAAAATCTATGAGGCTCACCATCTACACATAGGGCGCCAATGTTTGTGTCATAATGTTCAAAGTTGAATGGGTTCTCAGCATAATTTCCACAAAAAGCATTGTTACCTATAAAACAAATAACAAGCAGCTTGGGCAGCTGTCCTAGAAACAAATTTGCCTGGTTGCTGACATTACTGCCAGTTGGTATGCTGAACACACTTCTAATGTGTGGCTAAACAATTTCCAAACATCTTTTCAAAAGTGAGACAGCCTTTCTATACACATTGCAGAATATGCCTCCAACATCTGCACCATACATCACAGGAACATCCTGATATCCAGGGAGACCATTGCTAGTCTGGGCTCTGTAATAATTTACATAAAAGTACAGGCACTCATAATTTTTAGCACTACCACTTTGGCCTGGTTTCTTAAAATATCAGAGACTTCCAGGGTCAAAGATGCAGCTTCTCAATCACCTTCACAATCACCTTTCCAAAGCAAAATGACATATGATCGTTCTGGTCTGTCTTTATTTCAGTGCTGATTGTGTCAACGTGTTGGCATTTTACTGGCATGTCGTGTGGTTTATCATATGTCACTGTTATGATTTCATTGTTATTTCCACTGACTGGAACACAGCACAATAAAGGAACCACAAATTCCCCAACAAGCTGGTGCTCTACAAGATCCATGTAAAGGTAGAGTGAGTTAAACTCTCCAGTGATGTCTGCCACAAATGGAAATTTCTTAACAGCAACACTCAGAGAAACTCCCAAAATACATGCCAGATCCAAAGTAGTAGAAAAAGTGTAAGGTTTTACATCCATTTTGAGCTTTATTTCCCTTATCATTTGGTCATAGACCAGGCCCACTGCAGAAGAATCAATAACTGAAGCTTTGTTTTGAGAGTTAAGAAGACGGTTCATACATTCCATCAACATGGAGAGGCACAGATAATAGCCTTTCCACAAAGTGTAATGCTATGTCTTGCCCCGCTGTGCTATTTTAGAGAGAGTATAATTGCTGATGTTATTCCAGCTATGTGGATACCATATTTCCACCAGTCCCACTTCCCACTAACTGGAGAGCTCCAAGAGCCTCACCAGCTCTGCAGTAAAGTTTGAGCTGGTGTTTTTGGGCAAACTCTGGCACTGGCATTGCTGAGTAGCATGATGTAGAAAGCCCCATCCACCATCCTTCTTTTTCCCCCTGCTCTACTGCCAGGTGCTAGATACCCTGACTGTGGAAGACTTCTCTTCAGCTATTGATCTTCTAGGGTCAGCCATACCATTTTAGTTGCAGCTGTTTCTTTCTTCTTTTCCATTTTGCAGTAATGATCATCTCGATTTTGTAGATTCAGTCCTCATCTGGACTGATTTTTTGAAGTTCTTCAGGGTAAAATGTTCCTTTGACTGCTTCATAGTAGACCATAGTCTATTAAGTGGTACACAGTTACCTGTCCACTTCTCACAACTTCAGCTACTATGAAAATCTCGGCTGTGAACATCTGCTCATAATCTTTCTCAAATCCCTCTGTTGTTCTAGATACCCAGACATGGTCTCCCTCTTTGAGTAGAGATGCAGAGTCTTTAATTTTAAACACATTTCCACATAGAGTTTTCCAAATGCTTGCAGAGTTTAAAAGGTTCACGTCCACAGGCTTGGCTCTGATAGTTTTGTGGAAGCTGTGGAAACTCTTTATAAACTCCAACAACACATCAGTGTTGTGTGCTGTTGTACTGGTTTTGACTGGGATAGGGTTATTCTTCATAGCACCTTGCATGGTGGTATGTTCTGGATTTGTGACCAAAACAGTGTTGATAACATAGACATGTTTTAGCTGTTGTTGAGCAGTGCTTATACAAAGTCAAGGCCTTTTCTGCTTCTCACCCGATCCCACCAGTGAGCAGTCTAGGGGTGCATAAGAAGTTGAGAGGGGACACAGCCAGGACAGCTGACCCCAACTGATCAAAGGGATATTCCATACCGTGTAAAGCTCAGTGATAAAAGCTAGGGGGAAGAAGGAGGAAGCGGGGACGTTTGGAGTTATGGCATTTGTCTTTCCAAGTAACTGTTATGGTAATGAAGCCCTGATTTCCTGGAGGTGGCTGAACACCTGCTTGCTGATTGGAAGTGGTGAATGAATTTCTTATTTTACTGTGCTTATGCACACAGCTTTTGCTTCACCTATTAAATTGTCCTTATCTCAATCCACAAGTTTTCTCATTTTTACCCTTCCAGTTTTCTCCCCCATTTGGCTGTGAAGGAGTGAGCAGCTGTGTGGGGCTGAGCTGCCTACTGGGGTTAAATCACAATAGCTGTAAAATATCTCCACATATTAGTTCTAGATGTGCTGTTTAAATGCTCTGTGACAGAGGTTTTAACTTCTTCATTAGAAACAAAAAAAAACTTTAAAAGCAAAAGCTGTTTCAGAACCTGGTTTGCTTTTTAATACAATAGCCCAGGAATCTTGGATAATACGGCTATCACCTTTAAGATATACTTAACGCTGTCATTGTATTTGGAGAACTGTTGCACATCAGCCAAGTCTGCCTGCCATGGTACATTCATGTCTTCCGCAATCATCTTGTTTCTTTTCAAGTGCTGTCTTACAGCCTTGTGTAACATGTAAGCATCCTGGATTGCAAGGTAGGTTGACATTTGGCTTCAGTTCAGATCAACAATTTGCCTTTTAGTAGCTTCAAAAGGGGATTTATGCCCCCAAAACTTCCCACCTTTAAATTTTAGTATATTTTTTTTTGTCTGCTCTGTAATCACCAACCCCTTACTGCAATCATCATTCAGTTTTATGTTCAATACCTATTTGCCAACATTTGCATTGAAAAAAATACAGTCTCCTGTTCCTTTTTGTCAGTTTTTCTTATTAACATCTTATGTTAAGAACCAACTGTAAACTTCACAATAAAATCTGAATTTATTTAAAGTCCAGGGGCAGTCAAATCCAAGATTTGGGGGTTATGTTAAAGTTCTAAGAAAATTTATGGTATCAAGAAAAAAAAAATCTGAATATTGTTCCTGAGTAAATTCCAGAGAGTTTTGCCACTGACAGCACCAAAATTGTTTAGAGACAAATTCTGAAGTAATGTAAATTTCTGTAGTCATGAATGTAATAATTATGTTCTCAGCAATGACTGTGGTCCTGTCATTTTAGAAGAACATAATTCTGCAAAGATGTAAGGCTTTGACGGCAAAAAAGTTTAATGAAAGTTGGGAATGTTCAGTTCATGGTAACAGAGGCTGGTGTTCCTGGAATGTACGAAATGTGTACTGCTGCTTTGTTTCTCTTACTATACTTCTTTCCAAGCATAATGTTTAATTCAGAGCATTGTTTAGGTTTGTATTTCAAAATGTTTAAGAAAAAATGGAGTAAAATCACATATCAACAAATAAAAAGATAAATTATTTAGCTTAATGATAATGAAGACTATAATTGAAATATAAATGCAATACACTTTTCTGCATCCCACTGACGTATGCGTGGGTTTATGTGTGCGTGTGTGCATGCCTGTATTTATACAACACACACATACATAGATACGTGTATCTATGTTTTTACACACAGACATTGTGAATGAGTATTTCTATGAATGTATATGTATGTCTACACACATAGTTATATGTCTTTTGTCTTCTGTTATCATACACAGAACAGCTTATAAATGTTGAATTATCTCTTCAAAAGTTAAAGAAGATGATTTTGCTACATATGAATTAATCTTTTGATGTGTTCATACCGCAAAATTAATTGGAAAAGCACTGGCAAATATTCAAGAACTGATAGTTTAAGATTTGGATGTGATTACCTTCATAAATTTATGGAAATGCTTAAGATAAAACTCTCATGTGAACAATAAATAACTCTGTAAAATGCCTGGATAACTAAGTAGAAGAATCAAATATCATGATATTGGAAATACTTTCAGACGCTTTGACCTATTTTTGTAAAAATACGTTGAAAAAAATTGCACTTAAAATTGGTTGGTGGTCGCAAGATCAGAGAATATAGTATTTTATGCGTACCACATCTAGCTTTCAATGACAATGCAAGTTCATAATCTGTATTCATGGAGTGCTAAGTATACTTTCTCCCTTCCTCCTTATTTGGCATGCTAATGAGTTTCCATAAAATAGAAATGTGGCCAGAAACTCAAATTTCAGGTCTCACAAAGGTTCACTTCTCCTTCAAAGGAAAACTCTGAATACACATGGCATTTATATATGGCTAGAAATATAAAATAAATTTTGAGATTACATATGGTATGTGTTTCCAAACAAATAAAAGAGATCTAAAGTCTTGTAGAAAACATAAAAAAATTAATAAATCATGTAGCCTGAAATCTAAGCTGTTAAGTGGTTACATCAGACCATAACATAATTTTATTTTTTATTTATAGGTAATGCCCAAGTATTTTCATTTTTGTAATTAACACATAACACATGTTTGCTGATAACATATTAGAAATAGTCAGACTCTGGAAAGGAGTTGGAGAAATGGCAGTGACTCTAAAGGGCATGCCACACTAGTGTGCTGCAGTGACTGTAGACAGTGTCCTTGACTTGGCTGTCCTTATCCACCAGTCCTAAAAGCTTGGCGGGGATAAGTTGCCCTGAACTGAAAGGCATGATGCATTAATCATAGTCCCGGTGGCTGATCAAGGTACTGCTAACTGGTCATCTAGTCGTCTTGCTTGTGACTATGCGGGAAAAATCTGCAACATGCAGTTGCATATCAGAAAAACTATGCTGTAATATAGAAAGAAAATTGACAGGTAGTGGGCTTAGGGAGTAATGTGGGAAGTTTTATGAAATGTTTTTGAAAGAAAAAGGACAGCAGACCACAAAATTGCTGTAATTTCATTTTTAAAACACCTGTTTGTCTTACTGCTTTTCATTAGTAAGCAAAAGGATTTTAGAAATGGATGGTTCAGTGATAATCTATTTAAGATCGTTGCATGTTTTTAGAGTGCTTCACTTCCGGAAGACATATTATTCACTAACAGACTTAGGTGACTGATGTGGAAGAGATTCTGAGAGCAACCTCATTAGTTCTACTGGGAATGACACATAATTTTATTATTTACTCTTATTGACAGAAAACTACAAAATATAAGGAAGATTATCTGTGGAGAAACTTCACTTGGCTTCAACATTAATAGCTACAAGATCAATTAATTTTCATGATTTCGTGTGCCTTTCATAATAATTTGAAAGGTAAATTAAACCAAAAACAGTTTCTCTGAGCCAGTGTCCCTAACTTTAGGCATCCTTCTTGTGTCAAAAAGATTAGATGCCTGCAGCAGTACTTTATTCTCTGTATAGCAAATAAACACAGGCTGGCATAGCGAAATTCTCTCAAACTAAGCTAGCTGTTGCCCTTGACAGATACCTGCTGCACTTCACACACTAAACAGGAAACACAAACTACATAGTACTAAGTAAAATAGGACAAGGATTAATTCTTGGCCAAGAGAAACAAGCTATCATTGCTTTTGCCTGTTTCCCCCTAGAGGAAGTTGTCTTTACCAGTGCTATGTCATTTGACATATTCTTTGGTCAGGTATTGTTTCTTTGCCCCCTGCTATCATCTTATGTGAGGTTTTCTTTCAGCTTGGAGTATCTAAAATACTTTAGAATTTTAGTGCAATTTATTACTATGTTGGCCTTAGACCATGAGGTTCTGGAAATGAAATAATCCTAGGACTTTTGCTGAATGTTGCTGTGGAGAAAGCTGGTTGAAGCTGTTCAAAGCAGAGTTAGACTTGAGCGAGCAGCTAAGTTCAGGCATTCAGAGATTAATTTATCTTCCTGGCCCTCTTTCACCAGGAGTACAGCTAATAGTAAGCATTTTCTTGCTACAGCTTTTTCTCCATACAAGTAAGTACACAGACAGAAATTCAGTGTTTAAATTAGCTGGATTGGGTCCCACTTCCTAAATTTAGAAGTGAAATTCTTTGTTACGTGTCTTGTTCTTACACAGCTTTCGAATCAATCCCTGTTCTTAAAGAAACGATTTTCTGAAAATTTCAAGTATTTGTGAATATAGATTTTAAACAGAGCCATGGCGTATATTTAAATTACATTTTGTTGTCCTTTGCTTACGGCAAACTGCAGAATTCAATTTAGTGGCAAAATAATCTAACAATCTGTTTTGGGAATGAAACTGGCTTAGGATACTCTATGACATCGATGTCAATGTCCCTCAGATGGGATATTGAACAGCTGCATAGTCACAAAAGAAGTAATTAGAGGAGTGCACCACACACATACTATTTCACGGGACTGATTTAGATCTTGTGGATATACTCAAACACTCATCCATGCTCACACATCAAGTTTAATGTGCATGTCTGCATGAGCAGGTCTTCTGCAGTGCATTTTATCAATACAGATTGCTTCACCAGTGATGAACATCTGTGCTGCTGGAGGAGAAAAGGAAAATAAGGAAGTATGCCATGTCCTGTATGTGTTCTTTTGCTTTGAAGTTTTCAGGAATCTTCTTCCCCCAGAAAAAAGGCCAGTATTCAAGAGTCCCTGAACTCTCCAGAAGAGCCCAAGAGTAATCAATTCACTTACGCAGCTGGTAAAAAATTCTTGCATGGTCTAGTAAAGTGTATTGCAACTTCTGTCCTTTGTATTTAGTAATCATGAAAAATCTATAATGATGCTCTGAAGGCTTAAAAAAGTAAATTAATTTTGCTCTGCATTCTCTATGGACACTAAAAAAACCTAAATACCATAAAAAAATCTTTATAGTTCAAATTTCTTCTATGTTACATGTTTTAAAAATCTGTGTGTTTTGTTTGGTGTGCCATCATAAAGAGGCAAGGAATGGAATGAATATACTGTCAACTTAGAGGTCAGCATGTAACTATTCAGAGAGATTGGAACTTGCCTTTCAGATATTATGTTGTTTAACATATCAGCAAAATAATGCCATGGGGAAAACCCCTCTTTTCAAATCTCTTTAAATGTTTATTCATGCTTCAGTGACACAAGAAATGTATTTAAATGTAAATAATGAAATGCTAGAAGGCATGGCTATTGGCATTAAACCCACAACAAAGGCAATAAAATTTTGGATGCCTGTCTTCCATCTAAGATAAGAACTGTGCTAAATCTCCATCTTATATACTTACTTATTCTGTCTGTTATATATACATGGGTATATGTATTTATTTAGACAAACAACAAAACCATGCATATACATATATTTCATATATATCTTTGGTAGTAATTTTTTTAAAATAATTAGTTCTACATCCTCTCTATCCAAAATTCCTCAAGAATTAATTGAATTGGTGTCAACATTAAACTGCACTAAAATCAGTAAAATTTCTTCTTGTTAAATGCTTATTTTTCATAGTGTACTTGAATCAGGAGATTAGAGCAGTTATGTTTCTAAGTAAGGTCAAACACTCGTAAGGCCTTTAAACAATAATAGGACAGCCAGCATTAAATTCCCAAGCACTCAAGAAGGACATTTTCTGAACTTGTCTTTTATAAATGAGTAAATTCTCCTGTTGCCACATAATGAACTTTTCTTACAAGCGTCACTGACTAGAGCATTAATTACATTAACTCTTGTAGGCATTCAATCTCAAAGCTTTATTCCCTCATCTAGGATTGCCAAGAAGAATATTAGAGTCATTTTGTTAAAGGTTTCTTTTAGGTCTGTCTCTGCCATCTTCTCTCTATTCAGCCATTTCTGTTCTTACCCAGTAATCTTGCCGAATTGGAGACAGGCCAGCAAAGACATTATTCATCACTACCTTTGAATGTATGAGTGGAACTGCAGTGCAAGGACAGATCATTATTTCACATTTCATCAGTGAAGTGACCAAGATTTTTTTTTCTTTGTTGTCAATATGCAGGATCAAGCCTAAAAATAAGAGGGAGTAACTTGCGAGGAAAGAATACATAATAGCGTAGGAGAGATTGTAGATAAGGAGGTAAGTGGGGGGAAAGAGATGATTAGAAGAACCTGATAGAAAACTAGAGAAGTAAAGTTAGAAAAAAAGATGAAAGAAAGGCTGATAGACTTGATGTATGTAATGAGAAAGACAGAATTCTGATGGCAGTGATATAAAATAGACAAGAGATAAAGGAAGATTAAACAGGGAGAAGTAAATATCTTGAAAAGGAATTTAAATGAAGATTTCCTGAAACCAAAGAATTCAACTCAATAAATGTGGCCTGAAAGACTATGCTTTTATTTCTAAATAAGATGGCCAAGCACTGACTCCTCATTTGAGATCAAGTGCCACCAACTGGCTCATATGCACACTGCTTAGGGCTAGTCCACTTTATATCAAATTTCTCTCAGAGAGGCATTTTTGGAAAAGTTCAAAATGGAGCCGCTTAAGCAGCACGGGCAATTAAGTCTGCACCGTTCAGCCTCACTCTATTATTTAACAAGACATAATTCCCCAAGAGATGTGGAAAGAAAATAAAACATGCTACAGAAGAAAAGAAAAACAAGGGAAAAAGACAACAGAAGCAGTAAAATGGAAAGCCAAAGCAACAACAATAAAGTTCAAAGAAGCAGATGAAGGCTTTCTAAAATAATTTAGAAATACACTGGGAAGTCTGCTGCCATATGGTGAAAATCGTTGTATGTTCATCTCTGTTCTGACATTTGAATGTAAATTGGTAAAGGATGAAGTGAAGTTTCAGCCAGCTCAGATTATAGTACTGGTATCTCTCCACAATATCTGACTATCGGCTGACAGAGCTTTACTCTGTTGTCTGCCACCTCTTATCATGCAGGGAGCTGAGGAAGAATGAGATATTCTGTTTTCTGCTGCATGTCTGGCTCCGTCTCATGCATTTTCTTCTGGAGGTGCACTTAGCCCATGTAGCTTCATTTGTATCTGTAATCTGTAACGGATAGTTGAAAAGCAAGACACCTGAACATCAGCCCTTCTATGAACTAAGACCAGTGATACTCAAAAAGCTATGTGAAGCTGTGGCATGCTAGTCAGGATGAAGCATGATATCCTGAAACAAAAGAGCAAGATATGCTGACTTTGAACTTTAAAACACCCCACCACCAAAACAAACAAGCAAGCGAACAAAAAACCTCATGTCATCTTTCTGACTTTCACTTGAACACTTTGGAAGTATAAAAATTACTCAGTAACAACTTATTTTTGTGTTCACCAAAGCCTCTTGGTGGCCATTTATTAGGCTTTACTTAAGTGCTGGAAGGATCTGATAAGGACACTGAACTATTTATCGAGTGTTGCAGAGGATCACTCTGATCCTGAACAAATCTTCACTTTATGAGACTGCAGAGCAAGGAGAGAATAAGAAAGCTGTATAAGAAGCAGCTACAGTCTAGCTGACTTCCGTCACTATTTTAGATATACAGGCTGCTGCTTCTCCTGAAGGCAAAGCTGCTGTCTCCTCTTCCTTTGCTGCTGTAGATATATACTCAAAAGACACAGATGGGTCAAAATAGTTCCATCTGTTTTCTGTCATAAACTTAAAAAGATGTTCTGATTTTAGTATAAGACTCATGACATTAACTTGAGAAGTAAGTAAAACTAGAAAAGATATTTATTTTAAAAATTGTATTTTACTTTTGCATTTCATCTTGTCTCTTGAAGAGGTTCTTTGTGTGGCTCTAAATGCATTGAGAAAGTTTTAATTAGGTAACCAAAGCTATGAGTTTATAGAATACACATTATATAGTATTATTCTTACTTATCGTTGTTATTTTTTGAAGCTACAGCAGTGATATCATATACTCTGTTCCTACAAAAAACACAAAAATATTATGGCTTAAAATTAGGCACAAGCTAAAATATTTGCATAAATACTGGAAAAGGGTATGCTTAGTATAAAAGTTTAAAATGAAGAAAGGCAACAAGTAAGCTGTATTTTTTTTTCTTCTCTCTAAAGAACTGGATATGCCAATAATACTTGATCATTTTACACAGATATTAAAAATTAGATATCACATACTATTATGGCATTTTGGCACTCTGTCCTTCTCTGTAGTTTCCAAGCACCAGATTCCTATGTGCTGAATCCTGAGCAAGGTCTCACAAAAGGACTTAAGACTTTAGTTCAAGCATTTTTCTGTCTTACACAAAACATGTCCCTGAGTTAGGTCTTCTTGCTCTTAATTGTAGAGGAGGGAATTAAACAGCTAAATTGGCATTTACAAAAATAAATCCACAAAATCGTCAGGTTGAACAGGAACTATTTTCAGTGAAAATATGCTTGAAGCTCCTCCTCTTTCAAATACTTATGACCTGGCTTCATGGCAAGCACTGAGAGATTTGAACAGATTGCCCCACAACTTTCAAACCAGAAGTACACAGAGCTGTACTCAGATTTTTCCACATGCAAAGTAAAAGTAGAATATCACATACTTCATTTACACTGTGCAAATAAAGGAGCTAGAACTGACTCCATGAAAACCAATTTTGGAAATAGAAGCAGAATGGAACATAGCTTTAAGTGGGAGACTGCAGGCTGGAACAAAAGAACCACTTCAGGTGCACATTTGTACTTAGCCTCCTCTTCCTTATGTATTTGCATCTAGTCATACGCTTGCAGAGAATTGGAAGCCTAAAAACTTTGTTTTAAGCAAAGATAATTCCATTATCCTCTCCCACTCAAAAAAAAGTCAAACCAGAACTCGGGACAGTAAACTTGGGAGCCAGGCTACATAAAATGAAAGGAAGTCCCAGACATGTGCAAATCCTTGTCCTACTGGAGTCAAACGGGATTTCCTGACCCATTTCAGTGACACTAAGGTTTCATCCAAGAATGACTCCTGCAGTTGGGTACAGTGTCTCTGAACTCCCTTAAAATCTGATAAATGCAGGTCACCTTACCTGATGAAGCTATGATTGCTTACAAGAACACAGTTGGGTCTAGTGAGAAAACTGGCATTTGAATTGCAGCTGCTGAGCTGAACTAGATAACAAGGATGCTTTTTTCTTTCTTTGCAGAATATCTATTTCACAATTTGACTTTTTCACTGTTTTCAAATTGTGAAGTCTTCTTTGGATTAAGCATACCCATTTTAATTTCATGAAGGTATAGAATTTAAAGATCCTTAGTAATTTTTATTTTTTTTATTGCTCTATGACAGTTTTTTTAGACCTTTGTCTTTTAAAAGTGTTTCAAGTAACATTTCAACGAAGTTGTACCAAAATGTCATGGAACAGCTGGCATCTTTATTTCGTAGATGACTGACACTAAGGAACTCCACTGATAGGGGAAATGTCATTCTCCCATTGAGAAAGCTGTTGCTGTCACATCATTCAGGCTTTTATAATGCCAAACCCTGGCATGTCATTACTTTTGAACAAGCAAGATTTAATTGTTCAACCATATTATATTATTTTTTTCATGTGTTGTATCATGCCATTGTTCTTAAAAAAAGATAAAGAGGTTTCTGATGGATATTGTAGATGACTTTTTTAAAATCACAGAAATTAAATATATCCAGAATAATACTGCCAAAATATCTTTTTAATGGATAACCAAGATAATTGCAAGTTCAGAGGGGGCTGCACAGTTACTGATAATTCCTTTACAAATATGGATGCAGATGAATGGGGTCCACATTTTCTGAGCAGAATTGAGAGGGCATTTCCAGATTTCTGTTGTAGTAGTTCAAAGAATGTCCTGGTTTTGTGAGTGTGAGGTCAAAATCGAGCGAAGTCCTAATGTTCATCTCCTACTGCTCAGTAAGCCAAGGAACAGAGACCTCGACACTACAGAAAACTGGGAAATATAATCCCTTCAGGAGTCAGACATAGCCAGACAGTAATTTTTAAATGTGATTACAACAGGTCTTTCTTTAAGATACAGCATTTTCACATGCTCACAGCTTTCAATAAGGCTTCCTTCCAACATAAATTCTCCATGTTTAGTATGATCTATTAATTAATATTATTGACCTTCCTCCCTTCCTTCTTTCCTTCCATGGAATACTTCGGTAAAAAAAAATTTGAAAAAAAACCCTCCAAATTCTGCTTTAAAAAGCCTTTCAGTATTATTACCACTACTGAATACAATAGCAATAGAAATGCTTTCTTCATATTCATGTTTTTTCTTTGTGTGATAAAACAAGCTTTCCATTTTCAGTTTACATATAAATTTCACAAGTGTTTTGGATTGGTTTGGCATAATGTTTCATACCTTCCTACCTAGAAGGTTCATACAATATTTTAATATTGTCATCAAGTGCATTTCAGACTCCTGGGTTGACATTTTGAAGGACATTTTTCTATACCTTTTTAGACACGTAAATGTAGCTGTATATGGTATGAAAAGAAAACTGAGTTATGGTAAAGGAAAAAAAAAAATAACATCTTTCTGATCTTCTGTCAACTATTCAAAGTAAGTTTATAACTTCCTTGCAGACCATCACATATAGAGCTGTCTGTGTCAGTTTTTATAGATTCTTCTGATAGTCTGTGCAGTGGTTGACCCAAACCTTGTTCCCACTCAGTTTTTGTTAAAACTAAAATCACCTGTGAGACAGGTTCTTTTTATAATCTTGAAAGTTCTGGATCATAAATCATGTGGCAGTCAAAGGAAGTACAACTATTCTATAGCCTACAGCATAAAGCTGTGCAAAAGAAAAAAATTATAACCAGATTTAAAGAGAAATAGTGCATTTCAGTCTGGGTTTGGCAGCTTTTTTTATATCACTTTTATGTTCTTTTGTCAAATTATAAATATCATCGTCCTGGAAAGTACTAACATGATGGTATTTCAAGATACTTTGACACAATGAATGCTTGTGACAATATCATGAAGAAAAAAAAAAGTGTGCAAAGGTAATTCAAGCTGACAAAACATTGAAAAAAATTACATTACATTTGCTAAACTTCAAAATTACAGTTACTGCCTAGAAATCAAACAGTAAAGACTAGGTAATGGACTTAATTTTCCATTAGAATAGCTTATGAAATAATTTTTCATCATGTTTCTAGTATTCTTACTCTTCTACTGTTGTGTATGCATTCTGCGCTGAATTGGTGGAGTGCAGTACAATGACTTACGGGACTTACAGGTAAAGTACAGCTCAGGCATAGGCCTGCTGCTATATTAATGTGATCATGAAAGGTCCTTAATGACCACCTCAACTTTATCCACACAGTAAAGTTAAAAATGGCCTTAAGCGTGATTAGACTTATGACTCATACTCTTTATGTTATGTTTCAGGCTGTCTGTACTTCAATAGCTCTGGTTCAAGACAACTACATTGTGCTGACTTCAGTTAGTGTACAAAAGCAGTGCACTGGGCTTTTTTGTCCTGATTGTTCCAAAAGAAAACAAAATTACAGACTGTACGCTAAAGAAATAACAATATATCGGCTTTACATGGCGAGGTTCTGGTAGCAGAGATGCTAGAGGAGTGGCTTCTATGAGAAGAAACCAGAAGCTGCCTCCATGTCTGACAGAGCCAGTTCCAGCTGGCTCCAAGACAGACCTGCTACTGGCCAAA
>NW_009616706.1:25431-25936 GCF_000690535.1 Cariama cristata
CAGGTGTTTCCCGCCAGCCCGCGATGCAGCCCATGGTGAGGCTGGCTGTCCCCCGGCAGCCCATGGAGGCCCACGCTGGAGCACGGGGATGTGTCCGAAGGAGGCTGTGACCTCATGGGAAGCCTGCTCTGGAGCAGTCTCCTGGCAGGGCCTGTGACTCCATGGAGAGGAGCCCACTCTGGAGCAGGTTTTCTGGCAGGACCTGTGGCCCTGCAGGGGACCCACACTGGAGTTCCTGAAGGACAGCACCCCTTGGGAAGGACCCACATTGGAGAAGTTCTTGAAAGACTATGTCCCATCGGTCGGACTCCATGCTGGAGCAGGGAAAATGTGTAAGGAGGTATTACGACCTGGTCGCAACTACTTCATGAATCCCTTGGAGTAAATTAAGGTGAATCAACACCAAATAACTGCTAAACAACTGAGAACAATTTATTATGACAGGGAAAAGTGGTATGGCCAAAATAGTTTTGGGTTTCCTTAAACAACAATTCCTTAAACAACA
>NW_009616706.1:25985-43885 GCF_000690535.1 Cariama cristata
AGCTAGCACCACCCTTGAATCCAGTGATGCAAGTTGCTTGAAAAGGCAGTCTTCTGGTGGTGGGCACGCATGTGGCTCTTTGGAATTCTGGCTTTTATAGACTTCAGCTCCGCCCCAGCGGAGGAGATTCACCTTGGTGGGCACATGCATGGTCTTTGCCTTGGAAGGTTCTGGAAATGGGTCTGGGGTACTCAGGGGGTCTCAGGTGGTCATATAGCCCTCTCTCCTTTTCTCCTTCATCGTGACCTGGACATGACCCTAGGTCTGTACAGGCGCATTTACCCTTGTTCATACCCTAGGCATGGCCCTGAGTCTGTGCAGTCACAGTTATCCCTGCTGCCCAGGGAAGAAGCCAGCACAGGGGAAAAAGTACTACCACACCTACAAAGAGCCTGCTTGTTCCCATTGTCAGCTGTCACTTCAAAACCAGTCTGTTTAAGACATAAACATGTCCCAGAATCAGTTCCTTAGAGGAGGAAGGAGCAGCAGAGACAACATGTGATGAACTGACCGCAACCCCCATTCCTCATCCCCCTGCACTGCTCATGGGAAGGAGGTAGAGAATTTGGGAGTGAAGTTAAGCCCAGGAAGAAGGGAGGGGTGGGTGGAAGGTGTTTTAAGGTTTGTTCTTATTTCTCATTATCCTACTCTGTTTTGATGGCAATAAATTAAATTAATATCCCTAAGCCAAGTCTGTTTTGCCTGTGACAGTAATTGCTGAGTAACGTCCTTGTCCTTATCTCAACCCATGAGCCTTTCATTACATATTCTCCCCACCTGTCCTACTGAGGAGGGGGAATGACAGAGCAGCTTGGTGGGCACTTGGCGGCCAACCAAGGTCAACCCACCACAAACTGTGACTGAGTTTTCCCACTGTGATAATATTCTGGAGCAATTCAAATTGAAATTTAAAGTATGTGAGTAGTAGCTAAGCTTGAATTTATATGTGGTCTTTGGCTCACACTTAGTTGGCATTATGCACATGGAAATGTATTGTAGCATACATAACATAGTTCAAAATCACCTTACTTTCTTCATATAAGCTTGTGCCTTGTTAAACAAAACTTTCTTCTTTGCAACTTTATGACACTGCTGAGGAAGTTAAATAAGATGCTATGCGAATGAAAGAGATTTTGATGCAAGACATTGATTTAAAAAAAAAAAGGATAGTAGATTTGTAAATGGTAAATATTAGTAAATACTGGTCTAAACTGCCACCTTTAGAACTTATATAATTTTTTTGCATTTCCCTATAATGGGAAGAGAGTCCTGGCAGCATAGAACACTCCAAAGGAAGCTTTGGGTTTTTTTTTTCCCTTTGAAGTGTTTTTATATTCCAGTCAAAAAAAAGAGCTACAAGTTATACAATAATCAAGTCTCTGTAGTTTTGCAACTATAAGCAATTATGATCTATCCTGGAAAAAGATGTACAAGGAAATCAAATTAAAATGTTACCACATATAAGAAATGTGCTTTGTTTTTCTGAACATTCTTTTATTCTATTTTCCAACAGCAGAATAACTGTTAAAGCTTTGATTTTCAGCAATTATTTTTACACAATGAATATTCCTTTTTCAGATGAAGCATAATATTTCATTTTCTCTATTTTTGGTGTAATTGCAATAGGAGAGCCTTCTAGCACTTCAGAGGACCATTATCTATCTATCTATACATTATGAAACAGCTGGAATCTTCAGAGTTAACAAAATTTAGAGTAAGTATAAAAAAACCCTGATAGTGCCTATTCTATTTTCCATAAAACAAATTGGTTTGTGGAGTAATTTAGGTCATTAATCCACTCAGATTAATATTTTGATTATGTCCCTGATTAGTAGAAGCCCATATTTGTGTTAGAATAATTTGCTGATCAAGACAAGGAGAAACAAAGATCTTCTTTTAATCATATTTAATTAAGCTTATTCCACAATTTTAGCTGACATAGATATCAATTAGCTATTTGGGAGATGATAGCTATCTTTTTTAGATTTAATTTCTGTAAGGATCTACCTTCTTTGAAACATTTCTTAGTCACTGTCAATGAGTGACTAAGAGACAGTTGTCTTGAGTTTTGAAATCATTATAGGTAAACCAATATTTCCTCACCCAGTATATGTCTATATAACTTCATAGTGTAAACAGTACCTCAGACTAGTTTGGAATACAGTAACAGTGTGCAAATACGTGAATTTGCAGTGCATTAATGTTAAATGTGCTGTACAAAAGTGAAATACAAAATTATGAAGGGTATAAACTGTATAAACTACTGGTCAGTTTCTGTTGCAATTTTCCAAATAATCACAAAATGTTTCATTGTGGTAGGACAGAATCATCTTGTTCATAGAATGAAAAGGAGAACTGGTCATAACTTAATCACTCTGGATCTTCCTATGTAATTTTTCTATTATTTGTCAATAGAAATGGTGTTCCTAAGTTAGTTA
The DNA here is from genome assembly GCF_000690535.1 of Cariama cristata. Lineage (NCBI taxonomy): Eukaryota > Metazoa > Chordata > Aves > Cariamiformes > Cariamidae > Cariama > Cariama cristata. The sequence continues at coordinate 28,424 of NW_009616706.1, forward strand.
ATTATTTTGAAAATTTCACTCAGAGAATTCTCTCACTGAAGAGCCTACTTTTAAATTTCCTTTTGTGACTTAATAATGACAATTGATTAACATGATAATGAATAACATGATAAAGTATGCCATTTTGATCTAATGACCCTGGCTGTAGTTACATCTGTGGGATGTTCCTTTTGATTGTAAAACCTCAAAGATCATAGGCCTAGCATGGATGTTATGCTGTACCTCTTCTTTCCTGCACCATGAAGAGAAGGTATACACAAGTAAAAAAATAACATTGCTATGAAATTCCTTCATCCATGATTATCATGGCAGAACTGGATAAATACAATTGATCAAAACTATAAAACAAATAACTGTTTTTTAAAAAAATAAAATCTCAAAAGTATTACTTGAAGAGTGACTGCTGGTGGTTGGTCTCAGCAATGGTGAGAAGATGGGTTAAAACCACTCTACGTATTCCTATCATTAGAGCTTTATTGATTGTATGTGGAATATACTGAAAGTCGAAAAATAGATTTTTACATTTCTCAAGATACATTTTTAATCTCATCAATAAGAGGTATCCTTGATATAAAGTATGCATCTGATGATTGTAATACATTTGACTGAAAAGCATGGCATGCTAGTGCATTTGTTTAAGCTAGAGTGCTACAAGAGCTGGTAAACTGGATTTGAGACTAGTTTTGTGCATTTGCAAACAGTGTGTGAAGGGTTTTTGTTTTTTTTTTTTCCCCAAAGACAAGGTACTCTAAAGGACATAAAGCTGGACACAATGGAAATGTGAATTATAGTAGAAAATACAGATCTGGAGTCTTTTTTTCCTGAATGATGCCTCACACAGCAAATTGGCATTAATGTTTTCTGACTTAACACTACTTCTACTTCCTGATTTTAAACATCTGATGCAAGTTTATTTTCATTTCATTTAGTAGCCCTAGGGCCAACTGAAATCTTACTGCTACTTATAAAGAGAGAAAGAGAAGAGAACCTGTTCAACAGACTAAGGCTAACATGCTATGAAATCCAGAGAGACTCTTGCTCCCTGAGGAATAGGTGTGGTGTATGTATCATGTTGCTGAAATCCTTTTTCTTGAATAAAATTGACAGATATGGTTTGAGCATTATAAGACATTGGGATTGGATAGAGGCAATATTAGACTGGCTGGTATTAGGAATGATGAAACACTAGAATGGCTTTTGTCTGGGTAGATCTAAGTGCTGCAGTAAAAATAAATGAATAAATGACAAGCAGCTTCCTCAACTAAAAAGTATTTTCCTTCAGAATTTGTCTCCTACCTGCTATTCATTTTCTTGATTCAATTCTCATGAAACTCATCTGGAAGACTGCTTTTGCTTTGGCTGTAATTAGTACAGATTTTATTCCCTCTGTTGTTCAAGCCTCCACCAGTCTTGAGTAAAATCACCTTAAGAAAAATCACCTTGTGACTCCACCTGTCTTGAGACAGAAACCACCTCCAAGCCTTGAGTAAGATCTAACCCTATAAATTCTTCCATCCCTTTGGAATCAGTATTTCACCTAGGCTTTATTTTTCAGTAATTGCCATTTAATTACTCCTTGTATTTTTAGGGAAAATTGAATTCCAAGATTCAGAAACTGGACGCTTTCGTAGTTCAGTATAGTATGTCAATCTTTTAGTAAAACTGCCGTCATTTTCAGCTCCATATATATGTAAGCCTGTAGACCTATTCTAGTTTTCTGTTAAAAGACAGCCATGTAGAACTTGTTCTTTAATCCTTATGGGGAGAAAGAAAAATATTTCCATGGCATTAGAATTCTTATTTTTCTCAGTATTTGCCTTCAGTTTCATCTACTTCACATTTATTTCATAAAACCTTTGCAGGATTTGTATAACAATCCCAAGACATCCTGTGATCAGTACCATCCATGTTAGTCAGACCACTATCAGTCAATGCCGGCAGCAAATACTTCATTCAGAAATCAAACGCCAGCCCATCATTGTCAAGGTCATCACACTGCACGGAGTTATAACGATCCAGTAGGTATGTTCAAATATCAGTCAAGGAAAGCCATTTGAAAGAAAAGCTTCCTTCTCATTCTGGCACTGATGTACCCATCCCTGCCAGCGGCACACTGACAGCAGAGAAGCCAGATCTCGTTCTGCACTCAGCACCAGTCTGTCAACCCTGATTCGGTCCTTTCAGACTAGTCTATTTGACATCTGGGCCTTCTTTAGGTCTTTTTTCTGGAGGGTTAAATCCCCTTCTCATGTAAAAAAATTGCTGATCTATTGTAAGGGCCATCCACTTTGTTGTGTCCCAAATGAAGGCAATAATAACACCTTCACAGGTAATGCACTTAGAGTACACTCTGAGGTTACCCAGAGGATCCTCTGCTAATCTCAGAGGTGTGAGGTGTTAAGCTTAGTTTGGAGGGAGGAACGGGACAGCAGCGTCCCTTTTTTGGAAGGTGGAGAACTGACGGCTCTGGTGAAGACCTCCTCTGTAGACTGGAAGGCTCTGATTCAAATCATTTGTCACATCAGTTTTGGCTTGGCCACCTTGTGTTATGTACCCAGACTTGATATTCATCTTAGTACCTATCATGAAGAACCTTGGCATAGGCACAGGACATAAACATAGGAGGTTTGATCTGGCCTGGTTTTGTTCTAACACAGTTCCCATCACAGCTGGTCAGGAAAGGATGCAGCAGCTGCATGTGGTATAGGAGATAGTGCTAAAAGGATCCTTGTAAACGTGCAAGAAGGTTTTCCCAGGATTCCCCTTACAGCTGTCAAAGGAGATATAACTGTAATATTCATAATGCTTGCAAAAGGCCTCCAGAATGGACACAGGTGAGAAGTCTAGTAACTTCAGTGGAAGCTTTTTAACTACAGGAAACATTCAGAGTCTTTTCTGAATCTATATGGAATTTAGCAATCAATCAGTCTTCTAAGACGTTTGATGTTTCCATCAAATTGCTTTACCATGTTTTTAATGGTAGGCTTGCTGAGAAAAAGAGTGATTCAGCTAGCCAGCAGGTAGCAGATGGTATCTATAATTTCTTAGGGATTTAATAATTGCCAACATGGGACAGATCACTGTTAAGAGACTGAAATTACAACCCCGAATCCTCTCCTAGATTTAAATGAACTACATCACTATTTTACAAATGACAGATTTTTTCTTTTATTTTAAAAGTTTTTTGGTTTGGTTTGTTTCTGTTTGCTTGTTAGTTTGTTTTGCCAGAAATGGTGGTACTCTGTATCTTGTACATAATGATTGGTTTTATATTGCTGGTGTTCAGATATTCACTCAGAAACTGAAAGAAACAGACAGGATGTACAATTTGGGACTCCTGCTTCCAAAGTAAATGGCCCACTCATTGGGCTAGAAAATGTTGTTTATGTTACCAGTTCTATAAATTAATGAATCTTCAATTCAACAGTGTAATCAAAGTAGATGAAAGAGAACAGAGAATTCCTCCGGTCAGGTAGTTTGGACGTGTATGTGGTTGATGCAGTACAGACTGAAGGGAAAACTGAACCTAGGTATCTCATATGGGTATCTTATTGTGTAAAATCTGTGCAGCATTAGCACCATTTTAAGTGAAATTACTTGTACTTGTTATCGGGAGGTACTAAGCATTCTTTTAATTACTATATGAAAGGAGTGAAAGAGCATCTATTTAGACTCATGATGTGTTGAATTCAGTACTGTGATCCTGTGCATGCTGAGAACTGGAACCCTAGAGAGTCCCCTTCAGTTTTCAGATACCTAAATACCTAACAGGTTTTGAGAATATGACCTTTCAGGGGAGCAGAGTAACACAAATGCCACTTAAACCCTCTGCCACATCTCAGTACTCATTGGCTGTTACAGCAACTGGCACTGGAAGGAAAATTACTAGTTACTGAAATTTAATATCACTTCAAGATCCAACGTGAAGTAGGAGGTTGGATATCAGATTTTTACATAATAGAAAGTCCTGTAAGTAATAAATACCATTTCAATGGCACAAGAGATTGCATTACCAAAATTAAATAGAAAATTAAATTATATCTAAATGTTTCTCTCATTTAATGATACTTTATAAACAGCTGCAGTAGACTTGGTTTTGTGGTAAGACTTGCTGTTTGAATTTTATGCTACAGAAGTTGTAATACACTTTAGGATGAACTTAACATAAAGTATTTTCTGAAAAGAGAAACAAAAGTAGAAGACTTTTGTGACTTGATCATGAATGTGCTTGCAGAAAGAAAGTTGCTATTACAAACTGCTTTAAATTAGTTGTGTGACCTAAGCTAGACCAGAATTTCACCTTTAAACACATTTTTTTAAAAGGTAACTTCACTATTATTACTTTTCACAGCAGCATATCAGCATTTCCTAAATGTTTTTGCTAACAGAAGTCCCTTTAAAGATCTATTTTTGAGGACAAATCGTTCAGATGAAACCTCTTCCTCCTTTCCCCATCAAAGCATAGGGCTGCTGCTTAGGTGCTCCAAGAAGCTGCTCTAATTATTGTCTACAAGTGTACCATTAGTCTGGGAACAGCTAACTGCCTTTAACTGCTGAAAACAGCTGGGTAATTAATGCTACCCAGATAGTATAAACACTTTGTAATCTAATTTGAATCTTCCTGTGACCCTCTTGGGAATCATAACTCACAGTTTGAAAACATAGGATTGGAAGACAAGTTGTGAAATTTACGATTAAATGTAGAAAACTCAATTCCTTGTTGACAGAAATTTACACATCCTTTGTCATAGCCACTCCCAGTGCTTATTATTATGATTATTTATATAGTTCTAGATATCGTCCACTGTGTCATGTTTGTACATTGCTGAGAAATAGTAGTTTGTGTCAAAAAATGCTTAAAATGTAAGACTTCAGTGATTAGTCCATAAATCTGTTTGCCTGTCTGCAGTAAACCTCCATGGAGAAAACTCCAGAAGAGACAAAGGCAGTTCAGGCTGCAGCAGGCAAGGGAGCAGTATGAAGAAGACATGGCATGGGGAAGACTTGAAGGAAACACGTTAGGCTTTCTTTTGCTACCCTAACTGTGAAGGAAAGAAAGACAATAGAACAGTGTCCATAAAGTTAGAGTTTAGTTTGATTTCTACCAATGCTCTCCTAACTTTTTCAGCTGATTCATTGAGGGACATCTGTACTGAATAGTACAGTAATAGACTAAAGTTACCTAAGCTTTTTAAAATAAGGTAACATAGTGACTACTCTCCATTTACAATAGTAGGTCAGGCTGTGATAAAATGAGAAACTGCCCAAACTAGTCTGCTTCTTTTCTAAGATTTATTCATGCAAAGCTAGCAGCTACAGCTAAAATACACTGTAGTCTAAGCTCCAGGCATAGTTAGACCACATGATTATGTGTGCTTACGGCCAAAACACTGAACTAGAAATAAGAAAAACATAGTCCTTTCCTGTATATGTGATATGCTTTTTCGAAAACATAAGGAAATTACTGAATCTTTCATTGAACCTCAGTTCGGCTTTTGCTAGGGATAACAATATATGTATGTAAATATCTGAAAATTGTTCAGTTACTCTAAAACTGTCTATATCTAGCTAAATACTGATATGCTTCTTTCTGTATGTCCAATAGGAACAAGGTACACAGATGACACTGCACTAGCAGGTGAAGATGAAAAGGATTTTAAAATTATTAAAATAATATGCATTTTTTTGAATTTATATATTAGAATGAAAATGAATTAAATTCATGATAAATGAGCTAAACTCAATTCCATAATCAATAACTGATTAGATGATTGGTGACTCATAAACTGAACTTTTCTTATTTGTTCAGTGGGAAACTTTGTTTAGTAGACTGTGAGACAGGAATTTTCAGAGCCCTATAAACTTTTGAAAGCTTAGAAATTTTGTAAACAGAATGGCGATGACTTTCATTTTGTTTGGCTGTTTTTTTAAATAGATTTGTCTGAAGTTCCAGTCATCTGCATAATAAGTAATTGAGGATCAAATATCTGTGAAGTGTGTTAAGCTTATTTCTAAAACCTTTGTTATCTTTTGTATAGCCTGACAGTACTGCCTAATAGCTAACCTCTTTTGTCTTTCTTTAACCTACCTTGACTTGTAAATCCAAGTTTATATTAGGTGAAAGTCTTGAGTTAAGAGTCTGAATACATAAAATGCTCAGAGCCAACCATATAGAACACTGTATTAATTTGTCAAGAATGCTCTACCTCACAAATCATCTGCTCAATTTGGAAAAAAAAAATAATTCATTATAACAAGGAAAAAAGTAAAACTAAGGTAAAAATAATTTTTGCCATTCTGAGATTAAAAAAGCAGCTGAAGTGGCAGAAAGTGCTAAAAGAGTGTAAACAATCTACATCGAAAGAGACAGATATAAAGTAGTTGTTTATAAACCTGTAAATTTTGCTACATTGTATTTTTCAGCAATATGAACAGGTAAAATTTATGAGCAATTCTAATTTCTTAGACTAATGAAAATCTCGTGTAATTATATCCTAAGCCAATATAAAGAATAAAGTTATGAAAACCCACCAACTCTAAGACAACTTCTCAAGTGAGTTTAGCAATAAAAAGGAGAGTAAGCACCTCTTTAAAATTTGCTAAATGTAATTATTGTGTCTAGTATATTGAATATAGTGTAGAAAATTATTTTAGTAATTTAAAAGAAGTTCTTTATGACTGTGATAGTTACAATGACCAACATTAACTCTGAACTTCATTTCTTTACTTGATGTTGAAAAAGAAACAGTAAATGAGAAGAGGTACTACTCTGGCTGAATTTACTGAAAGTTAGGTTAATCAACATTTCATCTAACTACTTACCATCATGCAAGAACAAGTTTTATGGTGAAGAAGTCCCATGTACTGAACCTATGCAAACCTAACTTTAGCAAAATATTGTATATTTCCAAGAAGACTGGTCACCTGTGTCTGGTTTGTAATGTCATTATATGTTGTGTGCTCACGTTCTACAAGAAACTTATTAAAGACAAACTTCTATTTTGATTGATAGGTGGAAAACAAATTTACACCATGCACTGCAGCTGGAAAAAAAAAAAAAAAGAAATAAACCTATGTGTCTGATTAATGAATATCTAAATTTTCCCTGCAAGTTGCGTTTTGATTTGTAATAACACTTTGGCCACTGTAGTTTAGTCAACTGATGTCTTTTAACTCTATTGAACTGAGATTCTAGAATATGTGCAAAGATTCAGATAACAATAAAAAAAAATAGATTGCCTTTCATTCAAATCAGAATAATCCAAACCAATTAACTTACTAATAGCTATGAAATCAGTTTTCAGAGGGAGACACAGTCTAGGCAACAGAATCAACTTCCTGATACTTGCCTTACAATAAACTGAATTGTTCTTGCTGTCTTAACTATACTGAAATGAGCATGTTTCAGCTGCCTTCAGGCCATTCCATGCCTATGTTTATCCTACTGTATCCTTGTACAGTGTATCCTATGCTTGCGTATTTGAGATTGTTGTGGATAGAGTCATGCGCTTCACTCGTAAGAGAGAAGCAACAATATACTTTATGGCTATAATAAAGTTCAATGGTAAATGTGAGAGTCGTTTAACAAGATTTGATCACAAGGTACACTTGATTATTTACTGCATGGAGGACAGGGTCAGATAAAACTGTCAGGGAGACCCTCCCATTGAGTCATGAGGTTCAGAAAGGACCTCCTTGCTTTCTAAACTTTTTCTCAGAGAGGAGTCTAGGTGCAGCTGGATCCACTCCTAGTCCCAGACTTGGTCAATGGTTTATGTCTAAAGGATTATAAACATACCACTTAGCTAAGATTTCAGAGTTTAGCATGCTATTAATCACTTACCAGGTATCTGAGGCAGTAAGGATTCCCTCAACTTCGAGGACTAACCTTGAGAGATGTCCCTACTCAAAGGGACATCCTAGCACGCAGCCCTCTGCTGTGCAGGAGAGCTCAATGGGCCCTGGGTTGTCCACTGCTTACAGAGTAAGGTGATTGACTTTATAGTCATATTTGCGTACCAGCAGGACATCTGGGCCACCGTTCCAGACAGCCCTTGGCTACCATGTTGCAATCCCTCCCAAAAACTCCAGAGTAAGCTGGATGCAGCCATCACAACCCCCGCTGGTGGTTATGGCTTAAGCAAGGGTGGGAAGGAGGGTGGGGAGAACAGCCACAGAGATGTACAGGTAGGCCTAGATATGACAGAAAATTGACAGGAGCTTATATCTGGACAGTGGATCAAATGCTAGATTTCCACTAATAATGATGGGAGCTTTAACACATAGCTCATCTAAGGAAGACACCTACATTTAGTTATCTTAATCTGTCCTAATCTGTATCTGGAATACACCCTTCTCTTTTTTTGTCCATTATTTTTTCTATTGTCTTGGTCCACTGAAGGAAATGCACAACACTTACTGTCCATTCTTTCCCTTGATTTCCTTCCAAAGCACTAATATGCTAACAAGGTATCTTGCTAATAGAGGCAACCCATAGATGTAGCAATTTGTGCCGACACTGGAGCAGTGGGAGGTTGATTCCTTGCATGCAGAAGTCGGGTGCTGGTGGAGGATTTGTGTCACCAAATGAAGGAGCTACTGCAGGAGATCAGCAGCCTGCATAGCATTAGAGAACACCAGAAAAAAGTTTGACCAGATCTTCTCTTGGGACCTTGCATCTACAAGAGCAGTCTCAACCTGCTGCCTCTGCTGAAGGAAGTGTGGGAGGATTTGGGGCTTATCAAGTTGGGAGATGGAGATTTCTGTGATGGTGAAGTCTGGAAGCATGTGACTTTTGACACCAGAAGGTGCTCCACCTGCAGATTTGCATCTACAGAAGAGGTTCAGCACCCCAGTAGCAGATGAGGGGCTGGGAGCTGTGTCTAGAGAAGCATCTCGGCCCTATGAGTCTAATCCTTGCAGCAGCAAGAAGAAGATAATGTTAGTAGTGGATGACTCCCTGTGACCAGGGGCAGAGGCCCCCATCAGCCGTCCCAACATGTCATCTCAGGAGACTGCTGCTTGCTGGATTTTGGATCCAGAACATTGTGGAGAAGCTACACAGGGTTGTTTGACCCTTGGACTATTACACCCTGCTACTCTTCCACATGGGCACCAAAGGTACAGCAAGAGGAAACCTGGAGCATATTGAGAGTGATTACATGGCTCTGCAGGTGAAGACCAAGGACATGGGCTCTTTGCCAACGAGGGGGAAGGGCTTGTCGGGGAGTGAATGGATCCTGAGGGTCAACAGCTGGTTGTGCAGATGGTGTCAAAAACAGGGATTTGGCTTTTAGAACCACGGGACACTCTTTGAGGGCTTAGGACTGCTAGGAAGAGATGGTATCCACCTCATCAAGTGGGGCAAAAACATTGACATGGTAAGGAGAAATTTAAAGTTTTTTTGGTTGTTCAATTTAATTTCATTCAAATATATGTCAGACAATCCAAATAAACACTACTTTGGTTAAGTATAGCTACTTAAGTACTAATGCAAATGCTCCTCTTGTGAAACACAGATGTTTTACAAAAGGGGGAGCAGAAAGAAAAAATAATTCACTATATAAGCAGTATTATGAAACCTCTCTTGTCTTAATATGAATACATATTTACTTATGCATTCAATTATTCAGTTTGAAGACTGAGAACTTATAAACAATCCTTAGACTTATTTCTTCATGATAGTTTCTATGTTGGAAACCTAATATACAGATTTGAAAGGGCATCTCAATAAACGAGATAGTTTAAGATAAGCCTTTATATAAGAAAATGTGAATAACTCTATTGCCTTATGATGTACTTACTTGATGACCTTTCATATGTAGTAGAAAGGATTACAGAATTAGAGGTTTATAACAGATGCCTCTTATTACAACATTTGCCATTCAGTTTAAAACCTGTGTGGAAAACTTATATCCTTATTTTTGAAACTGATTTTTCTTTCAATCTGATTATTTTTGAAGCTGTCTATTTCATGGTCTGTCAAAAAATCAGTATCTCAGTCACGAGCAAATAACAATTCCCTCCTGTATCCAATTAATTGCTGTCATTGTCCTTTGGGTCAGACAGACGCTAGCAGAATGCTAATCTATGTTTAGTAGCACAAACCTTGGGGTGGTATCTCAGCCTAGACTTCCAATTTTATACTTAAACAACTGACCAATGGTCCACTTTAAAAGTTCTGATCATATTGTTCCTCCATACCAAATATGCATATATGCTTTAGTCATTGTGTGAAAGTTCGGATCTTCAGAATATGAGTCAGAAAATTGTCTGTCTCTGTATGTCGTGCAGATTTTCATTAAATCTGATACCATTCAGTCTATCTGTCTGGCCAGTGGTTAGAGGGAGCACATTAGGGAGAAATTCACCTTACAACACACATCTGATGTTTCATCTATGTTTTATTTTGCTTGAGGAGTACAGTGCTATTGGACACCTAGCTGCAAGTCACTGCTGATGCCAACTTCTATAACGGTGATAAAAGGTCAAATGCAGAAAAGAATTCTAATTTGGCTGCAAAGCTACATTTCAAACACACACATTTAATCTTCAGCCCATTAAAGTCAACACAATAAAACTTCATCTGTGAACAGGACAAATGTAAATCTACTGCTTACTGATGGTTTAGAGTGTGTGCATGGGGTTTTTTTGGTGTTTTTGTTTTTTTTTTTTTTTTTGTTTTTTTTTTTTTGTTGTTGTTGTTGTTGTTGTTGTTCCTCTGAAGTATCTATATCTTTACATGGCAGCCATTTACTGGATTTTGTAGGTGGTGTCCCAGCTGGCTGGGACTCTACTATGTACTTAATTCATGTGGTTTTGTACCTGAGAAGACAAGTTGAATCCAAACAGAGCTTTGTGATTTTTATTAGAGAAGTGCTCTTAAAGGAGAAAGAATTGTGTGTTGAGTACTCATTAATTTACTGGAGATAAGGTAAAAAAATCTCAGCTGCTCTTGGTTTAGATGTTTTTATGTATCACAGTTGTATTTTTTCAAGCTATGCTTTCATTTCCTTCACCTATTCTCACTTCCTCTGGTGACTTAATTACTCAGGGGCTTGTTTGGTTTCCAATGCCAAACAGCACTTGATTTCACTTCCAAACAATGTAATTTACTTTAGAAAACAGGCTTCTTTCTTACTCTGATTAATAGAAGGGAATTGAAAAGTTTCTATGTGTTGTCAATTCTCTGATCACATGTAGTGTACAATTGAAACATGGAGCTTAAACCAAAATTTCAACACATTTTTAAACTTACAGTCTTCATATATTCTTTCCAACCTAAGTCTCAAACAAAAAGTGGTGAAGAAAGATCAATGGTTTTTCATCCCCAAGAGCATTCAAATCCTCATCTTTTAACTTAGCACTGATCTGCCAGCTCATAGCACTCATGCTTGAGAGGTCTACTTTCCACTGGTCCCAGTAAAGTTATGGTACTGCATGGAATAAGTCAAGATTCATAAAAACAGAGGACAAGCATGCTTTCATATCCTAGTGACCAAGACATTCACCTGAGAATAAGGACTCCTGCATTCGTAAGCCTGACCCCACTATGCATTCTGCATTTGCTGTGTATAGTTCTAGTTTTTATTGGTTTATATTTGGTCTTATGCTCTTAGACTTGGGAAACAATCAGTAGGAGATATAGAAGAAGACCTTCCCATCCAGAACAGAACACATGATAGGTAAGTAGATAAGCCTTTTAGTAAGGTTTACTATTTTGGGCATTTTGCCATCTGGTGTAATTCTTTTGGCACTGGAGTAACCATGTTACTGTTGTCCATACTGGACTGGGAGTTTCTGCATAACTCCTTGTTGTGCCAATTTGTCCAGGCACTGTGAGGACCTGAGGGTCCATTCTGTGCTCTGGAGTGCTCAGCTCTGAGGGTTAAAGCATTGCACTACACTAGTCTTGACCCACTTAAAAGAAAACTGAACAAACTAACAAACCTTGTCTTCCCTGAATTTTGTTGGATTGCTTTTTCTGTTGGTTATTTTTCCCCATCTTATTACAAAAAAAAAAAAAAAAAAAAAAAAAAGTATACAGGCATGAAGTATTTACAAACTTCAGCATTCATGGTTTATTCAGACCTTGATCATGTTTCTCATCATTTTGTTCCTGGCATTTGTCTCTCAATGTCATACAGTAGTGCAGAAATACTGTGCTGACAATCCTGTTGTTTTCTCCATCAGCATTCAGCAGTGTCTTGTTTACATAGTTTCATCTCTAAGCATGCACGCAGCCATGTCGAGCTAGCAAATGAAATTTGCTTGTTCTTTGTCGTTTCACTTGGTCCAGTGAAGTGCTAACCAACTTTGTCATTGGTAAATTATTGTATCAGAATTTTCACTGATTTTGCCAGCACTAGCAAAGTTTTATTTCCTTAAAAATATCTGCACACATTAATCTTTAGTATAGATTTGAACACCTGCATGAACAAAGGAAGAATAAGGGTCAACTGACATTTTTTTTTCTGTTTGTTTCCTCTAAGATTATACAGTAGAAGCCAAGAGGTGTCATCACTGTGCACGAAGTACTTGTTTAGGGATGTTCATGGTTTTCCGTAAGCAAGGTTCCACAGGACAATAATGAAGAATGAGGCTATTTGCAGAAAAATGCAAACTCACCTTTGTTTGCTGACTAGAAGCCAAAAAACTACATTAACACATGGCTGAGCTTGGTCAAATATATCCAACCTCTCATTAAAGCACACAAGTGCAGTGCTGCGTTTGTGCTAAAGGTAGCATGGCTTATGTCCATCTGGCTTAGAGTAAGAAAAGTAAACTCATCTGTCTTCAAAGTATCTGTAGGTATAGCTGATTTTTTTATTATTATTTTTCCTTTTCTCCCAACTATTACAGTTGTGCACCAAAAATGTCATCTGACTGAGCAGGCAGATAATAAAAACCATGTAATCTTGGTTCTTTCACCCTTTTACTCCTGTGCCCACCCACATATGGACATGCACGTTCTTGAGTACAATGCATTCTTGCACAGGAGAGCAAAACTGGGAAGAGATATTAAAAAGAACTAATTTCTGTATGGTAGAGTAGCTCTTACTACTTTGCAAAGAGGTCATGTTCTAAGAATATAGAAATAAGGTTTGTTTGGTTTTTTTTCCCTAAGGCTTTGTGTGGCAGGATCACACTGTATAACCTGCTAAGGACTCAGCAAGGTCTCAATTTTACATAGTAGTGAAATGATTGTTTCATAAAGCAAAGTGGTTTTCATTCTCTCTTGATTTCCCTCATCTTTCAGAGACAACAAAAGAATCAAAGACAAGACATCCAGCAAAGGCATTTACCTAATAGCCTGACCCAAAAGGTTAGGGAAGGAGATTGTTTTAAGAAGCCAAATTTAAAGAACCAACTAATGACAGGACACCATTTATAGGACAAAATGTGAGCTAATAGTTGTGGACATTTGCTGATATTCATGCACCATGGATAGTACAATACTACCCTTCTCTTCCCCCCCGCCCCCTTCTCTCCTGTGGAGTGCCTCATTTGTTTGGAAGATTTTTGTTTCAATAGTAGCTGGATATCCCTGATAATATTCTGTTCCCTTGCATTGTTGCTATAGAAACTTCCAATAATGTAATGTTTAATGGAATTCTGAATTAAGAACAAGTTCATAGTTGTGTTAGCCACTATAAAAAAGATACAGAGTGATAACATTACTTTTTTATTTTTCATTTTTAGGATGTAGGGGTTCTCCAAGAAAATAAAACAAAGCAAAAGCAACCCCCCCCAAATCAGTAGCATTCCTAAACCAGGAAGCTTTCTAAACTTTAATAGAAAGTTGCTATTAAACCAAGCATCTATTTTGGGGGAGGAAAGAAACAAACCAACAAAGAAACAAACACCATGAAGATGTATCTCTTGTTTCTATTGCTTGATTTATGTCTATTATTTTGGGGACTTATTCATTTAAAAAGACGTTGATATTCTCAGTCTTTCCTGAAAAAGCACTGTATGCCATGTTTTTGTATGCATACACTAATTAAAAAGTTTCATTTTACATTTTGCATCTGTATTCTTTTTATAGTCTATCAGGTCATCTGTTATGCACAATTAAGGCAGATCAATAATTTGAATATGTCTTGAAGAACTGAATTTTATAAACTTTGTGAATTATTATTTAATAAGCCATCAATGCAGAAGTATTACAGCACAGCTAAGAAAAATGTGAACCATGACAAATCTGATACGTCTATACATGCCATTAAATTGCAGCAACAGTCCTGTTAGTTTGACAGCTTCTGTGATTTTCTGTTTAATTCTCTCATCATTCACGACAATTACGCTTTTACATAAACAGTGAATATAAAGTGACAAAAAAAAATAAAGCCAGTGCAGTTTCTGCGCTTCATTTTATAGCAACAGACGTGGTGAACTGAGGATATTAAAACAAATCTCCAAAATTAGCACAATGAAGCAGCCAAGGTAACGGCAAGGCTGTTTGGCCTAGAGCTCCCCCTAGTGAAACTGTCATGGACGAAAGAAACACGTGTTCACTTGCTTAGATTGCAGTCTTTAAAGTTAAGCTTTGTGGAGTTGCTGTCGGCCACAGGTAACCGCATTTAGGAGCTCAAGCTGCTATAGAGTGAGAGTTTATTTGCATTTTAGAACGAATTTATTTTAATTAGCGTAGAACATTCCTTCACTTCTTTCCCCCGGTGATTTAGGAAGGTGAATAGCCACTAATTAGCATAGAACATTCCTTCACTTCTTTCCCCCGGTGATTTAGGAAGGTGAATAGCCATGTTTAAAATGTTATAGTGTTGAGATTGCTAAAGAATATGTTAACTTTTTTTTTTTTCTGAAGTCCTAAATGACCAAAAAAAGAGCCTCTTTACTTCTTTATCCTATCCCCATCTTTGACACTATTTGAAGATATTTTAGATAGATTTCACTTCCAACTGTATAAAAGGCTCTTCTCCAATCAGGATTAGATTCAATCTAAATCATAATGTCATGTTTACTGAGTTCTGAGGATGAGTAAGACATTAATTTAGAACTGAGTCCATATTTAATTAGTGATATTGTGATGGTGAATGTGTCAGAAGTTGTACTGAATTACAGTAACAGCACAAATATGCTGGGACAGCAAGTGACAAAGAAGAAAATGCTTTCTGTATTTTGCCCCTCAACCCTTATTGGTGCTGTATGGAAAAGGAAGGGCAAATACTGCACAGCTGGGTGACGCTTGCCATCCTGTGGAAGGTAATATTCTGTAGAAGTGGAAGAAAGTGCTTTATGTTAGTTTGCAAGCAAAAAAAGTTTATTGAGAGAAGCATACTGGGGCAAGTAACACAAATACTGTGAGAATACTGCCTTCAAGATAAAGTCATATTATAATTTTAATGGGATTTCACCATTTAGAGATTTTTTTTAATGGATAGCAGACCACAAGTTAAAGAAACAAGTTATAATATTTCTTATCATTAGCTCTTTCTTTTC
>NW_009616707.1:0-1335 GCF_000690535.1 Cariama cristata
TTGCTAAAGTCCAGGCAGACCACATCCACCGCCCTTCCCTCACCCACTGAGCAGGTCACCCTGTCATAGAAGGAGATCAGGTCAGTCAAGCAGGACCTGCCTTTCATAAACCCACACTGACCGGGCCTGACCATCAGGTTGTCCTGTACGTGCTGCGTGATGGCACTCAAGATGATCTGCTCCATCAGCTTCCCCAGACCCGAGGTCAGGCTGACAGACCTGTAGTTCACCGGATCTTCCTCCCAGCCCTTCTTGTAGATGGGCGTCACATTTGCCAACCTCCGGTCAACTGGGACCTCCCCGGTTATCCAGGACTGCTGATAAATGGTTTAAAGTGGCTTGGCGAGCACTTCCACCAGCTCCCTCAGCACCCTTGGGTGGATCCCATCTGGACCCATAGGCTTGCGTCTGTCTAAGTGGCATAGCAGGTCACTAACCATTTCCTCTTGGATTATGGGGGTTTCGTTCTGCACCTCATTCCTGTCTCCCAGCTCAGAGGGCTGGGTGCCCTGAGAACAACTGGTCTGCCTCTGACAGACTGAGGCAAAAAAGGCATTAGGTACCTCAGCCTTTGTCACTATGTTTCCCCCCGCATCCAATAAAGGATGGAGATTGTCCTAAGCCCTCCTTTTGTTATTAAGGTATTTACATAGAAACATTTTTTATTGTCTTTTAAGGTAGTATCCAGATTAAGTTCTAGTTGGGTTTCGGCTCTCCTAATTTTCTCCCTGCATAACCTCACAACATCCTTGTAGTCCTCCTGTGTGGCCTGCCCCGTCTTCCAAAGGTCATAAACTCTCCTTTTTTTTCCTGAGTTCCAGCCAAAGCTCTCTGTTCAGCCACACTGGTCCTCTTCCCCACTGGCTCATCTTTTGGCACATGGGGACAGCCCTGCTCCTGTGCCATTAAGATCTCCTTCCTGCAGAATGCCCAGCCTTCCTGGACCCCTTTGCCCTTCAGGACTGCCTCCCAAGGGACTCTCTCAAACAGCCTCCTGAATAAGCCAAAGTCTGCCCTCCGGCAGTCCGACGGAGCAGTTCTGCTGACCCTCCTCCTTACTTCTCTGAGAATTGAAAACTCTATCATTTCGTGATCGCTGTGCCCAAGATGGCCTCCAACCACCACATCACCCACCTGTCCTTCTCTGTTCACAAACAACATGTCCAGCAGACACCTTCCCTCGCTGGTTCCCTCACCAGCTGTCAGGAAGGGCTCTTCCATACCCTCTGGGAACCTCCTGGACTGTCTCCTCTCCGTTGTGTTGTATTTCCAGCAGACATCCAGTAAGTTGAAGCCTCCCAGGAGGACAAGGGCTAGCGATTGTGAGACTTCTCC
>NW_009616708.1:0-1826 GCF_000690535.1 Cariama cristata
AGGGTTCCACTGGGACCCCTTTCCGTTGCCAGAGCATGAGTATAGGGTGCCGGTGGGGGGAGAGGAGGAGCCAATGGCTTTTCCTCTTCCCGGGAATTCGAACTAGGTGGCTGGTCTTGCAGAGCAGACAACTTGTGCAGCAGTTCATGCAGCTCTGTATCTCCTTGTCCCGTTCTCTTTTCCTTGCGACGCGTTACTGGTGGGCTGGGCGTTGATGAGGAATTGGATGACATGGCAGACTCTCCCGAAGATGATGGTAACGGTGGATAAAGAGCCGATGCCCTGGATGGGTTGGCTCCGTCAGACCAAGCAGTGAGGGAGGCGGTAGTGGCAGCGGCTCAATCGGTTTCTCTTTCTGGTCTGTAGCTGCGCCACTGTCTTGCTTCCGCATTCTTTCGGCAGTTGCTGGTTCTTCTGGTGGAGGGGGCGGCGCATCTGTCTCCTTTTCACCTCCCTCTTTACTCCTCCAGCACTCAGCCAGGGTGGCAGCTGATTCGTGATGCCCGGTATACCTGACGCTTTTGGCAGTTCAAGCAACATAGCAGTAGTAGATTGCACTTCTTTTTCAGGGGAAAGTGCCGCGAATGCTGACGCAGCTATGGCTCTTTCTGCTTTCATTTCTTTTAACATCTCAGTCACTGATCTCCATAAAGTAGAAAGTTTCTGGGCCTCTTTTGACCCCCAAGAAACTTCATCCCACAGCGTCTGCCCTACTTGATCCCATACATTTGTGTCAAAAGCAGCGCTGAACATGGGGAAAAAACTCCGTCCCCTAGCCCAAAGTAACAGGGCTTCCAGGGCGGTCCTTTCATAACTCAGTCCTCTCTTAGAGAGAATATATTGGAGGAGCTTCACCACTGCCTCTTCACCCTTTGTGAGTGTGGACCCCATCTCCTCCCTGGCCGCCTGCTTGATCAGAGCAGGATTTCCCGGATTTCCCAAACAATACCACCGCTGGTTCTCCCGAGTGCCGAGGCAGCACTCACTTAGAGCCGGATTCCGCACCCTCGATCGTCGGCTCTCCGTCAGCTTTTCTTCCAGCCAGTCTTCAGCTGCAGCTAACACTGATCCGAGGATCCCTGTTGGGGCGCCATTTCACACGGAATTCATGGACTCTTCGCACGACCAATATGATCAGAAGAAAGCCAACTTTATTATGCTCAAACCGCATCTTATATTATGTTTTCTACTTCCGTACACTCTTTTACTCAAACTCTAATTGGCTGCAAATGCTGTCCACGCGACTATCACGCTTCTTAGAAAGGATGCGGATAGGTGCTTATGCTATGCATAGCTTCTACGTAAATTAGACACAGGTTCTTTGTCTAACACACAAGCTCTTTGTCTCACCTTGTTACTAAGACTCTATTTCTTATTTTTATCTATCTCCGGTTCCACAAGTATCCATCCCTTGATCCACAAGCTTGCTTCTTTGTATAACTCTGCATTTTTCCCACATCTTATTACTTTCTAAAAATGTCCTCCAAATCATTGCTAACATAAAATGGTCCTACATGCGTTCAGATAGTCACGTAGTCCATATTCAGTGTGTCTGGGTTGCTCACAATATGTCCCTTGTCTTCCAGATATCCCACACACGTGGGCTGTGGTTCGTGCATCTGCAGGCTGCAGCTCCCGAGCCACCCGTGGGGAATAATGGCCCCTTGGTGACATACCATGAGTCAGGGATACATCTGAGCTGCTGGGCTGAATGTGTGCTGCCAGGACAGGGCCATGTCCCAGCTCCAGTTCGCTTGAAGGGACCTTCCGTGGAGCTCTCCAGGGAGGGACGGGCCAGCCAGCGCTCATGGGATGTGGCTCTGGCC